>NC_136148.1:645468-894707 GCF_965212315.1 Lampetra planeri
GCTGTTGTTGCTATGATGCTGCTGCTGTATTGAGGCTGCTGTTGTTGGGCTATCGCTCGAGGCAGCCTCAGCTCCCAGGAGCCGTGAGAGTGACGAGTGAGTGACCAAGGTCTGATAATTCACCGGAGCAACCACCCGTCCCCCCCCCTCCTCCCCGTCCGCTCTCCTGGGAGGAAATTCCCGTGCACCCCCAGGCCCCCCCCCCATCCCAAGTGGGGGTGGAGGGGGTAGGGGGCAGGACAGCGTTCAGCACGCGCCGCGGGGGGTAGCCCCCCCCTCTCTCTGTAGAGACGCCCCGGCACGACTCGGAATGATTCCCCGCCGGAGTCGTTGCTGTTCGCGTTACACCAAGTAATCACCTGCAGCAGCAGCAGCACCATCACTCGCGTTCTCCCCTCGTCCTTCGGCCGTGTGGCCGCTGTCGCCTGTCGCTGCAGGGCAATAGCGAGCTGTGGTTCACATTGAGAGGTCGTCGCCCAGGATGATTTGCGGAGCGGAGCATCGCTGTGATGACGCCTCCGCCTCCCTCCCTCCGTATTTGCAAATCCGGTGCCGGAATCGTTTCATGCTCCAGGGTTCTGTTCTGGGCCCACTGAACGGAGATTTTTAAAAATGAATTTTCCATTCGTCATCATCATCAGCGGCGAGTAGAGCCGCCTCTGCCGTTGCCATAGTTTGTGTGCGGTCGCGAGTTCGGGTGGTGGTCCGTGAGATCGAGCCAGGGAGCTCGTGCGCCAGGCTTCTGCGAGGAGGAGTTTTTGTGGCTTCTTGTGCAGCACATTCGGCCTTCCAAGCATCATCGTGAGGGTTGAAGTTGCACCGTTATAATCACCAGGGTCTCATCAGCAGTACACCAGGACCCATTCACAACAGACAGGGACCTGCAGGATTGTTTCAAGCGAGACAGGGACCTGCAGGATTGGTTCAAGCGAGACAGGGACCTGCAGGATTGGTTCAAGCGAGTCTGACTGCTGACGAGCCACTGAATGCCAAAACCGGTGCGGAGTTTTTCGTGGGTTGAACCAATGCCGCTGACAATGTCGTGACGAGGCCGATGAGAGGTGCACATCATCATCATCCTCGTGGGGTTGTAGATGCAGAGACCCCGATATGTAAAGGAGGCGGATTGTGGGGTTATATATTTATTTATATTCATGAGTATTTGCGTGATCACCTGCGCAGGTGGCTCCCGCTGCTGCCGGCCTCCGTCTATCCCGGGGCGGAACGAGTCTGGGCGCGTGCCGAGTGCGAGACGGGAAGCGACTTGGGCACGAGTCGTACGTGGGACGCGTGAGACGCGTGAGACGGGGCCGTGCGCGAGACGCGTGTGTGACGGGACCCCGCGGGTGATGGCGCTGCTCTCCGACAATTATAATTACCAGTCCGATCGCAAGTGGCGTCTCCAAAGCCACCGTCTTAGTCGGGCAGCCTTGGCGGGGAGAGGACAGGGGATGGGGTGCAGAGGGGGGAGGAGGCGAGGGTAATAGCGGGCAGCGTGTGCAGGAGGGCTGCTTCTAGACGGCGTTTGTGGTAGGGTCAGTGCAGTGGATAGGGGGAATGGTACTGGAGTTGTAAACGGGTTGGAGTTGGGATTGGCGTTGCGCAGTTACTCTGCTGAGTGTCGTGGCCAGGACTATGGCTGTGTTCGCGATAGTGTGGTGGCTATGGCTGTGTTCGCGATAGTGTGGTGGCTATGGTTGCGTTCGCGTTGTTGGCTGTGGTTGTCGCCGTTGCGGTCCGCGTTGGGTGTCGTGAGCGGTGAGGAGCGGTCAGGCTGTGGCTGACCGTCTCGCCGCCTCTGGGCGTCAGCGCGCATCGCTGTGCCGACGTCGCCCCCTGCTGCCCGCAGCCTCAATCACGCGGGGAGCAGCGGTCAGCGAGCGGGGGGGGGGTCATTGACAGGGGGGATCATTTATCAGGGCTCAGTAAGCGGGGATCATCGATTAGGGATCGTGGATACAGGATTCTGTATCCGGGATTAAAGATCGCGGAGGAGGAGGAGGGCCGTCGTGTATGGAGGACGAGGAGGGATCAGGGCGTGGTGGATGCGGGGGCCTTGCACTGGGCGAGTTTGCGGGTCGTGGAGGAGGGATCAATGAGGAGGGATCGTGTCTCAGGGCCCACGCTGCAGGCAGCAGGGAATAGGGATCACGCGGAATCAATGTCGCGCTCCGTGTGGGGCCCCCCTCGTCGCGTTAGTGGCCGCAGGGGGAGTTGGGGGTGGCGGGCTGGGAGGGGGGGAGGACCACGTGGGGAGTGGTGGAGGGGGGGTGGTGGGGGGTGGTGGTGGTGGGGGGTACACTTGAAGTGGCGCTCCCCCCACCACCTCCCCCCCACCCCCCATTTGCATCTCGCGGTGGGTGGGGCGAGGGGGTTCAAAGCGAGTCCCCGGCGCTTGAGGATTAAGCATTGCGTGAAGAATCGCAATGCACCACTCGCCCCCCCCCACACCCCGAGCCCCCCCCCACACCCCGAGCCCCCCGCCCACACCCCATCGCGACCCCACGCGTGGGGTCTTGAGTCGGCGTCCCGCTTTTTGCAGGTGACCCCCGTGCAAGCAAGGGGGGTCTGATCCGGCGGGAGGTGGCGTGGTGTGTGTGGTGTGTGTGTAGTGTGTGTGGTGTGTGTTGTGTTGTGTGTGTTGTGTGGAGTGTGTGTAGTGTGTGTAGTGTGTGTAGTGTGCGGTGTGTGTGTGTGGTGTGCGTGGTGTGTGTGTGCGTGTGCGTGGTGTGTGTGTGCGTGGTGTGTGTGGTGTGTGTAGTGTGTGTGTTGTGTGGTGTGTGTTGTGTGGTGTGTGTGGTGTGTGTGTATGTGTGGTGTGTGTAGTGTGTGCGGTGTGTGTGTGTGTGTGCGTGGTGTGTGTGTAGTGGTGCGTTGTGTGGTGTGTGTGTGTTAGCTGGGGGGGGGGGGGGGAGATATCGGCATTGTCATTGGAGCCGCCACTGGGTGTGAGGGGTAGGAGTAAAGCCCCAGCCACGTTCGCACCCCTCACCCCTCACCCCGAGCGCCTTTGTTTCTCCCCCCCCCCCTCCTCCCCCCTCGACAACAAAAGCGGCGCCTCCGGATTAATTTCATAGCAGGACACGGGCCGCCCCCCGCCCCCCACGCCCCCCTCTCGCCACGCGCCCCCCACTCGCAGTGCAAAATGTCCTTCGCTTAACATTTCACTTAATTACAGAGCTCGTGGACATGCTAATGAGGCTGGCCACGCGGCGGCCGGTCGTGGCGTCCGTGCGCCGTTCCGTCCGTGCGTCAAATATCTCTATTTTGGTAGCGCGCTGGCGGGAGGTAGCAGGGGCAGAGGGGGGGGCTGGAGGGGGGGGGGCTGGAGGGGGAGGGAGGGGGGGGCAGCCACTAATGAGATCCAGCGCCGTGTAACCCGCGGAGAAGTGCGCGTCGCGCTATCTCCGCCGTGCGAGCGGCGCGGAGCAGCGCCGCTAATCTGCCGCTAACAGGCGGCCCAGTCATCAGCCCCAAAAAACTCGCAGCTCATTTGCTTATGAATAGTCATGCGGAGATAGCGCCTCGGCCGCCTCCTCCTCCTCTCTCCTCCTCCTTCTCTCTGAGTGGCCGCTAACGTCACTTGATATTCACGGCACACATCAGATTTGCATGCCGCGCGCCGTGGCTGTGGCCGTGTCGCTCTCTCTCTCTCTCTGTATTTATTTATTTTATTTCTCAAAACTTTGGCTCATTATCTCGGTGGCCATAAATGTGCAGATAAAACACACGCGGCCCCCCACCCCACCCCCCCAATTCGTAAGCAAATTCCTCGCGCGCCGCTTTCTTCATGCGAGGCGACCATAGCGCCGCTCGAGATACTTGATGATTTATATTTGTCCCCGTGCACCCTATCTGTGCTCATTTCACTTCACCCACACACACACGAGATACACACACACACAGATGATACACGTTCAGAGATACACACACAAACAAAGGTCTCACTCCATCCCGTGTAGCCTACGCAGGCCGATGGGGCAAGGGATTTTTAGCGAACGGTATCTACAAAGACCGGAACGGCGCACGAATGGGTGGTGTAGCCGGAACGACCACCCACCCCCAGCCGCCTTTGTCTCCCTGGTTATGATGTTTGCGCATCGCGCCGGGTGCTCACATGTGGCTGAGTCGACCTAGGGGAGACCCAGTGATATTTTGTCGTGAGCGAGAATCGAACTCGGATGGCCGGGTTCGTAGCGCAGTGCACTACCGCTCCCCATAATGACAACATTAGAACAAGAACAGCGGCCATTCTCAACTAAGTGTCTGTGAAGTCATCGCGGCGCTTGTGCCAGGCTAGGTGCACTTCTAATCCGCATGAAGTGTCGAAGGCTCGCTGACATGTGTTCACGGGACAGACGTAGTTGCCATGGATTGACTGAGATGACTGCAGATGCACCACTTGGGTTCCCTGCTGTGCCAACTTGCTGTATTTTAACCACCTGGCGCTCCGACCGTTGTTGTGAGCGTCGCTCGTCCGTCCCCCGCTTTTGTTGGATGGAGACTGCCTCCCACTGCCCAGCAGCGTCCTTCACGAGCCTCCTCCACAGAATCCGATCTTGGCACTGCTGGTACCAATCGTCGGCAAGTCCACTCAGCTCCACATCCTCCTGTACCACATCACTCCATCTCTTCTCTAGCCCGTGCTGCGCCCGTTCAGCACCCTCTATTCGATCAAACATTAGCTGCATGGGCAAGCAGTGTGGCTGGACATGAGGGCTACATGACCCAGCCAACACAGCCGTTCAAGCATAAAGGGAAGGCATAACTCGGCACGGACTGTAGAAGAGATGGACTGATATGGTGCAGGAGGATATAAGCCGAGCGGACTTGCCGAAGACTGGTACCAGCGGTGTCAAGATCGGCCGGCCTCTGTAAATGTGGCTTGTGAAGGGCGCTACTGGGCAGTTGGAAGAAGTCGCCCTCCAACAGCAGCGGAGGGCAGAGGTGTGACGCTCACAACAATGAGTGGCGCACCAGGCGACTAAAATACATTAAGTTGGCACAGTGGGGAGCACAGGTGGTGCAACTGCCAGTCATCCCAGTCAACCCGTGGCACCTGGGTCCGTTCCATGACCTCTTGCAAGCAAGCCTTGTACACCTCAGATGGCCTCAAAGTGCACCTAGCCTGGCACACGTGCCGTGGTGACGTCACCTGCAAACTTAGTGGTGAATTATGGCTATTGTTGTTGTTGTTGCTTTTGTGTGGTCGTGGTGGGAGATGGGAGGGAGAGTCGGAGCGAGAGTTCGCTATATGAAAGCATGCGGCCCGTATCTTAGGCGAGCAATTGGAAGGAGCTGATGAGGAGACAGACGTCCGCTCAGAGCTCATCAGAGGATTAGGATTACTGGGGGACGTGAGGAGCAGGAGCAGGAGGAGGAGCAGGCGCCGTTATCGGCGGTAGCAGCTCTGGTCGTGACGGAACGGGGCCTGCATGGGGGGCGGGCGGGGGGGATGGGGTGGGGGGATTGGGGGGAGCAGGGGGCTCCCTACCCCCCCCCCCCCCACGGCTCCTCCAGATGAGGCAGCAGGTATTTTTTTTTATCCCTAGAAATTAAAAAGGGAAATTGTGCCCGTGGTGCCGCCGCGCCCACCGCTCTCCGCGTGTGACGCGCGGCGAGCGGCGTGTGACGCGTCTCCTGTATTGTTATTGTTGTTGTTGCCACCTGTTGTCTGTAAACAGATGGCAACAACGTGGAGTGGCCAGCAACAACCGGCACGGTAAAAGTTGTAATCGTTCACAGGTTTCTTAAATTGAGCAAGGTTGTTGCGATAATAGCTCTGGGGGAAGAGGGAGGATGATGGGAGGAGGAACTTCCGTAGTGAAGCAGCACGAGGGAAGACGCAGAAAGAGAAGTGAGGTGACCTGCAGTTTGGTGAGTGGATGGGTGGGTGAGTGAGTGAGTGAGTGGGTGGGTGAGTGGGTGGGTTGGTGGATGAGTGGGTGAGTGGGTGGGTGGATGGGTGGGTGGGTGAGTGGGTGGGTGGGTGAGTGAGTGGGTGGGTGAGTGGGTGAGTGGGTGGGTGAGTGGGTGGGTGAGTGGGTGGGTGAGTGAGAGGATGAGTGGGTGAGTGAGTGGGTGGGTGAGTGATTAGAGAGGATGAGTGGGTAAGTTAGTGTGATTTGACCAGTAGTGTCCAGATTGGCCTTTGTGGAGGAGGTTCGTGAAGGACGCTGCTGAGGAGTTGGAGGCAGTCGCCCACCAGCAACAACGAAGGGCAGAGGAGCGACGCTCACAACGAGAGGAGCACCGAGCGGCTAGAACACGGCGAGTAATCTCACTCAGTCAACTCGTGGCACCTGGGTCTGTTCCGTGACCTCCTGTCAGAGGGCCTTCGACACTTCACGTCGCCTCAAAGTGCACCTGGCCTGGCACAAGCGCCGAGGTGACGTCAGAGTGATTGAGAACCCGGCACTCACCGATTCCCTCGTCGCTCGTGGGCAGTCGCCTCCTTGTCACTGTTCTATCGCGACTACCACGGTCACTCTTCCCGTGAACTTCACTGGTTGATTCCTGCACCCATCTCAATCGCAGTGTGTTCAACTTCCACCACACTGCATGCAGGTCATAAAAAAGAGACAAGGACAAAGATCCCCCATATAGCCTTAACAGACTGTTGGGGCAAGTGCTATTCACGAGCACCTATGAAGGCCGGAACGGTACACGAGGGGGTGGGTGGTCAGCACCACGCCCGATCGCCTTTGACTCCCCAGTGGCGATGATTACACATCACACCAGGTACTCATTTGAGGCTGAATCGACCTAGGGGATGCACAGGACCGGTTCAACTAATCGTCACTGGTGTTAACCGTGAGCGGGAATCCAACTCGGGTAGCCGGGTTCATAGTGCAGCATGCTAACCACTACACTACCGGTCCCCAGCCACTCACACCCACTCACTCACAACCACTCACAACAACAACAACCGCCATTCGCCACTAAGTGGCGGTGACGTCACCACGGCGCTTGTGCCAGGCCATGTGCACCTTGAGGCCACGTGAAGTGTTTGAACGCCCGCTGGCAGGTCACGGGGCAGACCCATGTGCCACGGGTCGACTGACTGAGATGACCGAGATGACTGGCTGATGCACCACCTGTGCCGCCTACTGTGCCAACTTGCTGTGCTTTAGCCACTCGGCGCTCCGCTCGTTGTTGTGAGAGCCGCTCCTCCGCCCTCCGTTGTTGTTGGAGGGCGACTGCCTCCAACTGCCCAGTAGCGTCCTTCACGAGCCTCCTCCACAGAGGCCGATCTTGACACCGCTGGTACCAGTCACCGGCAAGTCCACTCAGCTCCACGTCCTCCTGTACCACATCACTCCATCTCTTCTCTAGCCCGTGCCGCGCCCGTTTAGCCCCCTCGATCCGGCCGAACAAAAGCTGTTTAGGCATGCGGTGGCTGGGCATGCGGGCTACATGACCTAGCCAACGCAGCCTTGCCTGCCGGAGGAGCTCACCGATGGGACTTTGCCCAGATCTTTCAAGGATTTGTGAGCTCCTCACACAATCCAGCCTGGTTAAACTCAGGATGGATCGTAGGCAGGCCAGCCTAAATGTTTCCAACCGGCGAAGATGCTCCATTAGGGGGGTCCACGTTTCGCAAGCGTAGAGAAGGGAGGGAATGACTCACACCCACTCACTCACAACCACTCACACCCACTCACTCACACCCACTCACACCCACTCACTCACTCACTCACCCCTACTTACTCTCACTCACTCACTCACACCCACTCACTCACACCCACTCACACCCACTTACTCACTCACCCCCACTTACTCTCACTCACTCACTCACACCTACTCACTCACACCCACTCACACCCACTCACACCCACTCACACCCACTCACTCACTCACCCCCACTTACTCTCACTCACACCCACTCACTCACACCCACTCACTCACACCCACTCACTCACCCTCACTCACACCCACTTAGTCACACTCACTCACTCACACCCACTCACTCACAGCAACTCACACCCACTCACCCACACTCACTCACACCCACTCACACCCACTCACTCACCCCCACTCACACCCAATTACTCACACTCACTCACTCACTCACACCCGCTCACTCACTCACAGCAACTCACACCCACTACTTTGACAAACACGGGAGTGGTGTAGCCAGCACCACGTCTGTCTCCCTTTGTCTCCCCAATGTTGATGTTCACACATCACATCAGATAATTTACAGCACTTTGTTTATTCCACTGCTGGATGAAAGCCTGCCCACATCATATCAGTCATGGGATTTGTTTGGCTATACCTCACCACGCTGGGCAGTGCAGGTTGGTGAAGGTGGTAGTCAGGACAGCTTCAAATCTCACTCAACACCGATGTAACCTGGGTTCATAGCGCAGTGTACTAACCACTGCGCCACCGTTCCCTACGAACAAACAGCATCACACGCTCTCAAGAGACGATTCCCTCTGTGGTACATACAGACTGTTGGAGCAAAGACAAACTCCTCCGTACAGATGTTTTAAAGAAGCATGCTGTTACATCATGGGACCTGCTTTGCCTGCACCAAAATATGAGAAGAGGTTTTCCACTTTTTTCTGGCAACAAAACAGCTGTTAAGTTGTTTAAACACCAAACTGAAACCCTTTACACCGTTTTGAGAATAGGCTCAAAAGAAAGTTGTCTCTGGTGTGGACCAATCAGTTTCAAAGACAATGCATCAAATATTATCAGAGTACGTTTTTTGTTTGCATTCTGACCACAAGTATTGTGGTTAATGCAGACATGTTGCTGGTAAAAAAAGGTTTCAGTTTGGTGTTTAACATCTTAACACCTGTTTTGTTGCCAGAAAAAGGGAAAACCCTATTCTCAAGCATGCTGTGAGTGAGCACTTATTAAGGCTGGCACAACGCACGAGGGAGTGCTACGGCGGACAGCACACTTTGCCGTCTTTGTCTCCCCGGTGTTGATGTTTACAAACTACACCAGGTATTCATTTAAGGCTGAGTCGACCTATGGGAGATCCGGAACCAGTTCAGATATTCACCACTGATGTTAGCTGTGGTCAGGAACCACACTCGAGTAACCAGGTTGATAGCGCAGTGCGCTCACCACTGCACCATCACTCCACATGTTGAGACACACACAATATCATATTGACATAGGGGAGGTTCATGGCAGGTTCAGATATTCGCCACAGATGGCAGTCGTGACCGGGAACTGAACTTAGTTTGCCGGGTTTGTTGCACAGTGCGCCAAGCACGAACACCGCCGCTTATGGCTCGCAACCACTGCCGCGCTCGCGCACACGAACACACGCACACCCACGCACGCACACACCCACGCACGCCCGTCCGCCGTGAAGGAGCGTGTGGGTCCCCCGGTGTGCACGCGCGCGTGCCGTGCTCGCGAGCTGTGGCTCATTCTCCATGGATTCTGGCCTCTGTTGTGCAACAAGAATTGTGACAACACGACTCGCTTCTCCTTTTTGTTTCTCAGAAGTGAAGTGGCTCTTCCCTGCATGCATTGCCCGTATGCCCTCCCATCACTCTCGCCCATTAACACCATGGGGCCGACTGCCGATGATTCGTTTAGAAGATGTTTATCAGACGCATCGCACTTTCAAACGCCCGGACGGGTGTACGTTTACGCGCATGTAAATACTGCCCCTCCTCCCATTCCCCATTAATGAAATCTGAAATTTGAAACCGCGATTTCACGAGGCACGGCGAGAAATTTCACACGCGCGCCGTTGCCGTGGCGACATGAATGGCGAGCGGTGCTCTCGGGCTCTGCATCTCCGAGCCACACGCCGATGATTTCACGGCCTCGGTCACGTTTCATTGAACATTAATGGACACGGCAGCCCCCCCCCACGCCCCAACCTTCCAATCTACAAGGGGGGGCCGGTCGGGGGGGTGGGCATAGGGCGAAAAATCCCACAAAATAAAGAAGCCCTTGTCATAACAGGCGTGATGTATCATGGAGGCAGGAGGAGCGCCGAGCTCGTTTCGCGATGCGATAGCCGAGTTTGGCGTCAACAGGTTATCAGCCAGGAGCAGCAGGGCTGGCTGGACCATAACCGGAAGCAGATGCTCCCAGTGTCTCGACCGCAGACCCTGCCCGCTGGCTTGCACCACCTCCGTGGACCCGCGGGGATCTGCCCTCGTCCCTTGGCCGATTGGTGCCGGTGTCCCGCTATCGTGCCCTCCCGCTCTCCTCTGTGTCACCGACGTCAACCAGAAAATTTATTTGCGGTCTCCCGCCGCGGGATGATGCTGCAAAAAGCGTGCGGTTGGGCGGTAGCGTGGCGCGCGGCCCTCGCTCGCGGGCGACGGGGCGAGGAGCGGCGCTCCGCTTCGCTCGGGCCCGGTTGGGGCGCCGTCCACGTCGCGTGGCCCGGGGCCCCTTGGCTCAGAGACAAAGAGGAGCAGCTCCGGCCTCCGTAGCCTCCCGACATGGTGGGCCCCATCTGACCCGGCGGCGATGGCATCGTACACTCGCCTAACCCGCCTTCGCTCCGCGTTGGTTGCGGCTCATGAACACAGGCCCCCGTGCCAATGTGGCCCACGGCTTTCTTCTTACAGCGCAAAATAATGATTCACGTGGTTGGGGAGAATATAAGTAACTCAATAAATCATCAGACAATATGCCTGATTGAGCCTGACTGCTGACGTGCTATGGAATGTTGAAACTGGTCCAGAGTGCGCTTGTGTTGAACCAATACTGCTCAAATGGTGCACTCCCCGATGGCCCTGGAGGGACATATTTGGGAAGGAGGTGAATTGTCTGCTTATTGATTTAGTTTCTTCTGATTGTGTATGCTATTTTCCATCTCCAGGAATTATCCAGGTCAAATATTTAAATCGGTAAAGTAAAAAATTAATAATAATGGGTACCTGGGTGAGGCCACGCCACAGCGTCATGGTCTGCAGTGTCCCGTGCTTTCAGTCCTCCACCCAGTCCAGGCAGATGGCAAGAACCATCATCCTCCTTAATATGCGTCGCGGTTGGCACTTGTCCACTGCAATGTGGAGGTCATATCCAAGCAGAACCTGACGAACAACAAGACGTAGACAAATGAGGAATGCACATGGATGGACGCACTGCGACTCGCCCTCACGCGTGAATGCGGTGGTAGAAATGTTGCTGGTGAAACAACGCTAAGAGCAATATCCACAGGCAAAGGAGGTCCCTCTAATGCATTCATTAAGTATACGGTTCCTCCCATGCAGTAGATCTCGAGGCGCTAAAACATGGTGGGGGGGACATTTGAGAAAATGACAAAAGATTTAGTCCGTAAAGAAGTGATTTCAGACTACGTATAATTAGCAAAACCAATGTAGTATAGACAATACCCACAAACAACAGCGTGCATACTCCGACGGTGATTCTCAGGGTTGTGCTGCTCCGATGTGTTTTGTGGTTGTACCGCATGTTGTCTGGCACAATGTCCAACATTCTGGGAGCTTCTTCAGAAGCTGAATTGAGCTGCTCACCTTCTCTGCCGGTTACAAAGCATCATTGCTGGCTGCTGCTGGTTTCCGATGCAGGCTGTCCGATGTTGTTGATTCACTTCACCTGGGAGGAAACCGAAGGACCCGAAGAAAGGATAACGGCACTTTAAAAGTCCACAATTGTGTTTGTTTATTTCTTCCAGGACTCATGGCCGTGGAGGAGGGTGGCGCAGCACCGTTGGGCCATGAGGTGTGGGCTTCTTGTGCCGTCCGAGGGCCCCAGCGCAAGGTCTCAGCGCAAGCACCGGCCGTCCTGCCACAGTGATGACCCAGCTACCAGCGCGTGCCTCATCGCCGACGCGGGGCGGCACCGGCGGGCGGCTCACGGGCGGCGACGATGAGCAATCGCTGCAGGCGCGACCTCGCATCGTACATCCACGAGCATGACGGCGGCGGCGACACGGACGAGGCGCAATGGCGCGCGGAGGTGCTGTGCCGACGCTGCTCGTCAACGGATGTACGGCGAGCGGAGCATGTGGAGCACGTGGAGCATGTGGGGCGCATGGAACATGCAGCAGCAAGAGACGCCAATGTCTGTCGGGAGGCGACGGCGCACACGCAGGTGGCAAGCGCCGAGCGGGAGAGGGAACGGTGCGACTGCTGCAGGGCCCAGGGGAGGGCCGCTGGCCACGGTGGAGACGCCATACGTGGCCCAACGTCCCCAGAGAAGCACCGGGCGCCGGAGCGAGTGAGGAGGAACAGCCGTGGGGAAGGGACACACGGTGGTCTCTGCAGGAATAAGCCGGGTGGCCCCAAGAGCAACCCTACCATCGGAATTGCCTACCCGCAACAGAAGGCCGTTCCACACAGGAGGGCCCCAGGGCCGCGGCCGCCCGTCAACGGGAGCTACCGCTTCCACGTGCCCCGCATCCCCGAGCGCGAAGCCGAGCTGCAGAAGGAGGACATTGGCCACCGGCAGCGCGGGGAGGCACCGCACTTCCATGCCCGGCCGCCCGTGGGAAAGTGCCCGCCGCTGCCCACGCGTACCGCTCAGCAGCAGCAGCAGCACGATGCAAGCCCGCGGGTCTTCCCGGACGGGCGGACGCAGGGCGGTGCCTTCCGCGAGGAGCTGGGTTCTGTCGGTCACGTCCCGCACTTCCGCCGCGGCGCGACTGCCGCCACTCCCTGGGGGTTCGCGAGCGCCGGAGGGGAAGCGGCATCGTCTGACGAGAGCAACTTGCTCCCCGGCGTCGTCGACACCTCGCTCCTCGCACAGTCGCTGCAGGCCGTGTGCGGGCAGCAGCGGCCTCTCCCGCGTGAATCCCCCCCCGAGCCGCTCGCGCAGGGACCCTACTCGCTACAGCCGCCACCGCGCTTCTGCCACGGAGAGCACTCCGTGCACAGGCTACCCTACGGCGAGATGCACTCCGTACCTTTCCAGTGCACCGCGCAGCTCCCCGTCAAACACTTTCCTCTGCCCCTATTACAGCAATCCACCCTGTACCACCATGGGCCAATAGCACCCTGGGTGGAGTGCACGCACCCATCTGCCCCGTTCAGCCCCATGGAGCCCTCGGATGACGACCCGTCTGGCCCTGCGCAGGCGGCGCCCTTCGGCTTCCAGGGTCCGTGCTTGCCGACGTTCGACGGCAGCGCCACCTCCGACTGCGGCTTCCTGATTCAGAAACACGGCAGCCTGAAGCAAATGCCAACCAGCTTCTCCGCTGGCAATGCGGCCGAGCAAGTGGCCGGCGATGGCGTGAATGGCACGGACGCATTCCTTCTGCCTCCGTGGGAGCTGCAGGAGGCGCCGTCGCTGTGCGTGGAGGCCGACAAGGGACTACCGTTCCTGTGCGGGCAGGAGCCTCGCTTGGACCAGCTGACACATGGCACCTTTCCCAGCAACAGCAGCAGCATTAGTGGCAGCAGCGTGGGTCATCAGGAGCAGCACATGTCCCTGGGCCCGGTTCCCCTGGGCCTGGCCAAGCTGCCCTGGCAGCAGATCTACCACGCGCCCATCACGACAAACCAGAACCGGATTGAACTGTCGCGCCAGCTGAGCCACCAGCAGCACCTGGTGATGTCGGCATTGGGACCGCACGGCAAGGACTGCGCAGACAGGAAGCGCCCACCACTCCCTTTGGATGAGGTCTCGGCTTGGAGATGCGAGGCGGTTGAGGGCTACTCCGGGGCCCCGCAGGGCCCTGTGCCCGCTTTTCCTCCCCACGAGAGCCAGGAGCCGAGGATTCCGGGTGTTTTCTCTTTGCCGCAAGTTTTCTTCGGTGCTCACGTCGGCAGAGGGAAGGCGGCGCCGGTACCCGTTAATGCGGCGAGCGTGGCCGCTTCCCTGCAGATGTCGCCGTCCTGCACTGGTTCTGGAGGGCCCTGGTCGGGACGGGCGCGCGCAGGGCCCTGGGGCTGCGAGGGGGGCGTGCCACCGAGCGACGCGGGACTCGACTTGCCGGCGCCGGGTGAACGACAGTCTCGGCTGGACGCCGCGGGGCAACTCTTACAGGATTCACTGTGCAGGGTCATGGGAATGCACGTGGCTGCGCAAAACCAGCAGAGCTTCCTCAACTCCCTCAATGGTGCCAGCTTGGATGGTCTGGACGTGTTCTTGACGTGCCGGCAGTGCGACAAGAACTTCGTCGACGTGGCATCGCTGCTGCAGCACCGGCAGACGTGCAGCGTGCCGACCGGGCCGAGTGCCGCTCTGCTGGAAAGCGTGACCTCCTCGCTCGGCGGCGGCTCCTGTCGCTCGGCAACGCAGCGGCCCGTGTCAACGCAGCTTCCCGAGGGCGGAGGTGTGAGAAGCTTCGAGTGCGGCTCGAGGGGCTCCTCCTCCTCCGTCTGCGCCGAGAATATCCCGGCAAAAGCCAACAAGGACGAGCTCTCGGTCAACCCGAGCCAGCTGGTCACAGCTCCGGGCCACCTCGCTCACGCGACGGATTTGGACATGGACGACGCGGCCCGGCTCGACAACCTGATCATCGAGACGCTCAACGGACTGGGCTACCACACGGACGATGGCGAGCTGGACAGCAGCTTCATCGAGGCGTTCGCAGATGAAGATGCGCCCGTGCCACGTCGTGCCAGCGACGTCGCAGCGGCGGCCGCGTTGCCACAACCTCCGGAGAGCACAGCGGAGGTGGCCGCAATGGACAACGACGTCGGGAAGGGACGCGAGGAGACGTCGCCCACGGCGACCGCGGGGCGAGGCAGAGCCAGTCGACACCGGGGTAGGCGCGGGCGAGGCAAGGACATGCGGCAGCTGTACCACACCAGCCGGAGGAGCAAGAAGAAGCAGCGAAGGGGACGGTGGGCAGCCCTGCCGACCGGGAAGCGGAATGGCTATAACCTCACGATCACAACACCTGTGACGTGCGTGCCCACAACACCTGTCTACTTGAGACGAGACATCCTGGCACCATCACCAGACAGCGCGAGTAGCCCCCTCCGGCCACACCATACATCCTCACACGATGTTGGTGGTGCCACTGGTGGAGGTCTGGGAGATGGCGCTCTTGATGGGAACACGTGTGGAAAGGATGGACTCGGTGCTGACATGGTGGAGTCCCTCGGCTCACGCCCGGAGAAGCCTCTGCCCTCCGTGTACAAACCCATTGCTCACAGGAGCATTAAACATGTGGACGTGCTGAGCCGGAGGGGAGTGAGCGGCCGGCTAAACAAGGAGCTCATTCACAAAATCGTGCTGCAGAAAAACAACTTCTATAAAGTGAGAATGAAGCCATGGAGGTCGCCCCTCGACAAGTTGAAGCTCGTTTTAAACATCCCAAAGTCCGTGGAGAAAGATCAGCCACTCAGCGAGTACGACTACATATCTGATACAGACACGGATTATGATCCCATGGGAGCCAAGGGCATAAAGACCGACCTAAGAGAGGTTCCTTTGAAACAGCCCATCGCACCAAGTGAGAGGTTGAACATCGCCTCTAATACACAGACCACCACAAATTTCTCACTGGGGAAAAACAGACTCCAATCTGATACTGTGCAACAATCAGAATTTCCTGAGCACCAGAAAGAATCACACGCCTGGAAGGAGCAGCACAATGAAGACACAGAGCTGGGCATGGCCACTGAACATTGTAAGCATGACGGTGGCAGTTGTGTCAGTTCCGGCGAGGCGGCAGTGTCAAGGCAAGAGGAATCTCAGCCAGGGATGGATAGGGGGTCCCTTGGGGGCATATGCAGCCCAGGGCTACAGGGAGGGCCCCAGTTCCATGAGGGAGCTTCTCTACAGGCCCTCACCAGTCCCTGCTGGAGACTGGAGGATCATGAAAGGTGGAGCGATGCCGTGAGCTGTGAGTCAGGGAGCAGCAGAGATGACCCGACACAGAACTGGGAACCCGGCGCTCAGCACTCGGACTCAACCAGGCCCCTGGAGGATCCGTTGCCGGCAGTCTCTCCTGGCGCCAGCCACTCACTGGCGAGTACTGCCCTCGAGGTATTTGACTTGGGTGGCAGCGCCAGCCCTCAGCTGCCCTTCCCGCCGGGTGGCCACCTGGGCAAGACAGCGGCTCACTTTGACGCAGAGGACATCCTGGAGGCACTGCAGCTCAGCGAGCTGGGCGAGCGGTCGCGGTGTGAACCGATCGAGGCCCGCGGAGTGGCACATGCCACTGACATCGGCCAGGATGGCAGCGCGGCCCACGTGGACACTCTGAGCACCACGGATGCCATGGAGAAGGAGTGGTCCTTCCTAGACGAGATGAGCAGTATTTTCTCGGGGAATTTTGACCTCAACCAAGAGCTGAACTCAAATCTAGCGCAGCCACTGCTGAGTCACGGTGGAAAACTGTCGCTGAATATAGAAAGTAATTTCGAAGAACAGACAGACATCAGCTCTACAGAATTCCACATGACAGACACGTTTCACACCCCGCCTTTAGTCCAGGGTAGCAAGATCAAGAACATAATGGACACCATTAAAAATATCACAGATGTGGAACATCTTAAGAACACAGCTTTGCACAATGACACTTGCATCTGCACTTCAGAGAGCAGCAGCAGCAGTAGCAACAGAAGCAGCCTCGGTGAAGGACAGCCAGCCGAGTGCAGGAGAGGAAAAGCACAGTCGCCCGAGTCTGTTGTAGCAGTGCCGAGTGATGCCAAGCTAGCCAAGACAAAGCCCATCAGCTTCCTGTCGCCAGTGCTGCACTGTGACTTCTGGACAGGCGACTTCCACCCATTCAGCCCTTGCTTCGATGAAGCGCCATCACCGTCCCCGGACTCCCGTGCACTCACCGTGCTCGAGCGCTATCTGCCCTGCGACAACAGCACAAGCGAAAGTGGTGCTCTAACCATGTCCCCAGTGACCCGGAGCATTGCACCGGGGCTGATGATGAGGACGACGACAACAATGCCACTTGGAGCGAAGTTGCCGCAGGTTGAATTGGGGCAGCTTGGTTCGCAAGCTCCCGAGGACACGAGTTTCCTGCCATCAGCTCCACTAAGCGTCCTCGCTGCACTGTGTCACTCGGATGAAGATGCTGCAGCAATGGTCGCCCCCTACGGCATGCTGAAACCGTCAGACTCTGAAAAACTAGAGCCTTCACATAATGGTAATGTTACTGTGTGCGAATACACGGGGTCTCTAACAGCTGAGCAGGAAGCAGGAAGAATTTCACTGGGACTGGTAAAGAACTTGGAATGCGATGAGGTCCACACACAGCCTGCAGTTACTTGTGATGAAGCTACATGTCTCTCTGAAAACGCCACACTGAACGGAGTCCCTGAACTCTGTGACGAAGGCCCTGAAGCTGCAGTAGCATGCATCAAGGAGAAGGCCATGGTAGTTTCAAGTTCAGCGCAGGGTGACCCACCCATCTATTCAGAGTTGGAACCCAGGGACTCACCTTACTTCCCTACAGATGGAGCACCTGGAGTTGGAATACATTCGCCCAAGTGCCAGATGCCCATGAATCCTGCCGTGGGCCTTCACGACGTTCTCTACTCCCCTATTTCCCCTGACAGCTTCATCTTCGGTGACGCGGTGAGTTGTGATGGTGGCTCTGAAACTGACATCGTGAGCGGTGCCGAGTGCGGTGGATTTGCAGGTGGAGCCTCTGCCAGGGAGGACATGAAACCAGTTTGCAGAAGCCTTGTGCAAATTAATGAAGATCTCCACGTGAAATCTCTCCTGGACTCTTCTACACTTGAGCACAGCCCAAAAGCAGATCCGGAAATAGAGCTCATGGACAGCATAGTTAAATCTGTTGAATCAAGTTATGCAATAACAAAAGAGAATGTTGAAGCAGTTGGTGAGTGCATCGAGTCCGCAAAAACTCCAGAAATGAAAAGACCAAAGGCCACATGTGAAGGTTTACTCTTTGCAAGCGAGCACATCTTTTTGGGTCATAAGAGCAGCAGTTTCTCAGCCACAACAGAGAGTGTCATGACTTCTTCTCGTGCTTGTCCACACTCCTCTAGTGGTGACCCCTGCCCTGACGAGCCTCAGCAGCAGCAGCCACAAGCAGCTGCGGGAAACAGATGTCATCTCACCAATGCTACCAAGTCGCCTCGTAGAAGGAGAAATTCATGCCCCAGTGAAGGAGCGATGGGTCAGCAGCTGCGCTTCGCAAAAGAAAATGGAGAATGTATCACCTCTCAGTCTGATGCCGTCCCACTGAATATTCTGCACTCATCTAAAATTGAAAGCAAAACTGAACGGGCATTGGAAACCAAGGCAATGAACCCTTCAGGTGAAACTTGCTTGGGGGAGTGTGGGAACCCAGAGGCCGTTTATCTTCACGCCGAACCCCATCGTGGCCTCCCTACCAAATCTGCCGAGCTCCTGGTCACTGTCGTGGCCCACCATGAACAAGAACTCAATCGCACCGCTCAGCACTGGGGCCTGGGTGCCACGCGGCTCCAGGTGGATGAGGATAACAGCGCACATCCGGTGGCCTTCACAACAAGCCGAGGATCACAACCAGCGCAGCTTGTTGACCGGTGTGAGCCAATAGGCGAGCAGGATGCCCCTTCGTGTTTGGGCTCCTCCGTGCTGGAGTTCACTGCTACAGGAGGAGGACGCGGAGGTCACGAAGGAGGCAGAGATCACGGTGGAGCCATCGTCAGCGGGGGCCATGAGCTCCCTCGTTTAAACACGGAGCACACAGGTCCCGACCTTGATCAGCCAGTCGCAGGTTCAGCCACCAAGAGAGAAAACCACTCTCTCGATTACGAAGATGCAGAGACAGTGCCATTGTTGGCGCTGAGTGGCACATTTGGGAAGTCACCTGCAGATGTGGAGGTGAGAGCCCTGAGCAGTGGTGAACCTGAAGCTCTGGAGGAAGAAGAAGCACCACCACTCAAGAAGGGCCCTCACTCCAGCCCTCCTGATCCAGGGTCCAAGATAATGAGCCACCCTTGTCCACATTCGGTAACCCAGGCCCCCAGTTCCCCAAGCATTGAGGTCATCACGGGATGGGGTCCAGAGGAGGCCCCCTCATTGTGCAATGTGTGCCAGGCTTCCTTCAGGTCCCGGGTGGGATTAGTGCGGCACAAGGCCATCAGACACAACGCACAAGTGCAGCTTGATGACATCTCGCACGTGAAGGAGGATGCAGTTGAGGGGGCAGAACCGGTGGTGGCAGAATCAGCGGGGGCAGCACAGGAGGAAATATCGCATCCTAACCTTTCCATGCTCACACACAACTCCGACCTGCGCTGGCCACACAAGCAACCTGTGGCAGACATTGACGGCTGCTCACGTGCCCATATAGCACAACTAGACTCGACCATAACGACCACCAACATCTCGCAGGTGTGCAATGCAGACATGGCCACGACTGTGAACAGTTCCCGACCAGCGCAACCCGAACTATCGCCACCGCAATGTGGTTCTCTCAGCCCGTGCACACCAGTGGTGGAGAACACAGCGCAGGCTTTTGTCGAGAGTTTGTTCCAATTCAATGAACTGGACCAAATTCCTGCAGCTGCGACACATGAGAGCTCAGGTACTGAGATGGACGGTGCAGACAACAGCCCTAAAAGAGCTGGTGGTGTTGGTGAATCCGTGATGCACACGCACCGGCTGCCGTCGCTGCTTGCGGGAGACGCAATAAGAGATCTACATGCACAAGTGGATGCGAGTGCCGGATTAGTGAAGATGTGGGAACCCCGTGCACAACCGAGAGTGACAGAGGAGGATGCAGATGTGGGTGGACAGAGAACACCGGAGCCCCGAAGCCCCTTCCTCATCGCCACTGCTCCAAGGGTGATGCCTGGCCCCTACGACCAGAATAAAAGTGTGGAGGATGAGGAGGACAAGGAGGAGGAGGAGAACGAAGACAGAGAACGACAGGACATGGCATCACATGGCAGCAGCAGGGAGGAGCCGATGGTGCTGCAGGATCACGGAGCGCGCATCTTTGAGGCCGACCTTTACCAGAGCCCCTGCAGCCTGCAGGCTTCGCTACCCCTACGAGACACGTATCCTGGTAGCCCCAGCGTGGCCATGTTTAGCGGGATTCTGGAGGAGAGGGACGAGAATGGCAGCTGCAATGGTAACAGACATCCCCAATGCATTCCAGAGGTGGCGCCCATGGAGATGATGGGCCAGTGCGAGTTGAACAAAAGCCCGATGCTGGACCTACCCGAGGACCCCTTCATCGAAGCCATCGAGCGGCACCTGAGCACGGTGCGGGCGCACGCGGATGCCCCCCGCGACGTCCCAATGCGCGGCACCGCCGAGCCGAGCGCCGAGGAACCGCACATCTGTGACCTCTCCTCGGCCACAGCAGCCCACGGCGGCCGATGCTCACCGGTGCTGGACGAACAGCTCCTGCCATCCTTCGTGGAGGAACGTCGCCTCTTCTCGCCGTCTCCATCCGACGCGTCCGAGGCTCTGGTGGACGCGCACCTCCTGGCAGAGCCACTGCCACCGGGGTTTCTCGAGGGGGTCCTCCGGGAACTCGCCGACGAAATCAAAACGTGTTCCCGGGGCCGGCACGAGCCGACCGTGAGGAACCGCGACAAGCAGTACAAGTGTCGCGCATGTTTCCAGTGGTTCCTCACGCTGGGCGAGCTGGACTTCCACAAACTGTCACACATCCCGGCACCGCCCCCCACTTGCTACATGTGCGTGCAGCGCAAGTTCAGCTCCCGCGAGCAGCTGCGCGAGCACCTGCGCGAGAAGCACTGCAAGCAAAGTCAGCAGCGCACGTGGAGCTGCGGAATGTGCCTCAAGGAGCTGTCGGACATGTGGATGTACAACGAGCACCTGCGCGAGCACGCGGCACAGTTCTCCAAGAAGGGCCAGGTGCACAAGATGGCGCTCATGATGGCCGCGTGCAACGACGAGTACGGCGCCCGCGACTCTGACAACGACGAGGAACGGGGCCCGAAGCCGCAGGCGCCGCCGCTGCCCGCGGGGGCCCTTCCCGAGCCGGTGGCCGGAACCGGCGTGGACGCGACATCCGTCTCTCCTGGCCAGGGCCCCAGTGGGGCACGAGAGGGACCGGCAACGAAGGTCGCGACTGCGGGACCCGAACAGGAACCCGAACAGGGACCCAAACAGGGACCCGAACAGGGACCCGCGTGCGAGCTGGCGGCCGCGCGCATCCCCGCCGGGGGGGTCCACCCCGACTGCAAGGACCCTTCGCGCGACTGCCACCACTGTGGCAAGCAGTTCCCCAAGCCCTTCAAGCTGCAGAGGCACCTGGTGGTGCACAGCCTGCAGCGTGCACACGTGTGCCAGCTGTGTCCCGTCGTCTTCCTCGACGCGTCGGACCTGCGGGCGCACCTGGGCGCGGCTCACGGCGTGGACGAGGAGGAGGCCGAGGTGGTGCGCCACGTCACCATCTACGACTGCGAACAGTGTGCCGACGTCATGCACGTCATCAAGAAGTCCTTCATCTGCAGCGCGTGCAACTACACCTTCTCAAAGAAGGAGCAGTTCGACCGACACATGGACAAGCACCTGACGGCCGGGGGAGCCGTCAGGGCCTTCCGGAGGGCCGTGAGGCCACGGGAGTTGCCCCGTGCCAACACCAGCTCACGTGCACGGACCATGGATTGCGGCCCACGACCGAAGAGGTGCAAACTGGGGGTGGACGAGGGCGAGACACTCGAGATGTTTGCAGAGCGCAGGCGAATGATGTTCGGCGAGGAGCCTGGTGAAATGGACGGAGATGCTAAGGAGAACCCCATGCACTCGGAGACGATAGGGGCAGCCAATGTCTTCACGATGTGTGTGGCGAGGTCACATGGCTTCCAAGCAAGGATCTTCCCTTCTGAAGCACCTGCTGATGATGATGATGATGGAGATGATGATGGAGATGATGATGGAGATGATGATAGAGATGATGATGGCGGTGGTGATGATGATGATGATGATGCTGATGATGAAGTTCTGCAAGGAAACAGCTACTTCACCGTTCCTCATTCCCCGCCTGCACCCCTCACCGAGGGCAATGTGTATGTGGATGAGGTTGCCGTGTCCCGAGAAAGGGTGCTGCTCCGAGGGGTCTCAATCCCCGCGGGGGGGACCAACTACAGCACCAGCAGAGGGGGCACCAATAACAGCAATAACACGAGGGACACCATCCACAGCAATTGCACAGAGGGAAATCATATCAGCAGGACAGGGGGCACAATCAGCAGCACAGGGGGCACAATCAGTTGCAGCAACAGCACGGCTAACGCCAATAATGGCACAAGCGCGGGAGACGTGAGCCACAGCACCGGCACGGGGGATGCCGATAGCAGCAGTAACAGCGGCACAGAGAGCACGAGAAATAATTGCAGCATAGGGGGTATTAACAGCACCAGCAGTAACAGCAATAGCAGCACGATCACCAGCAGCAGTAGCAGCACAGATATCACCAATAACTGGACTAGCATGGGGGGCCCTAATAACACCAGTGCCAGCATGGGGGCCAGCAATAACAGCACTAGCATGGGGGCCACCAATCACAGCACTGGTACCGGGGGCAATGATAGCAGCAGCAGCACGAGGAACACAAGACACAGCGCCAGCAGCAGCAGCAGCAGCACCAATACAGGGGATGGCACCAACAACAGCTGCAGCATGGGGAGTGCCGACAGCTACAGCACCAGCACATCAGGCACCAGCTACAGCGACAACACGGGGGACACGAAAAGAAGAAACACAGCGGACACCAACATTAGCATCAGCGGAGGGAATACAGATAGCAACAGCATGGGGGACGCGAGCAATGACAGTGGCAGCAGCACATGGGGCACAGGAACCAGCGGTAGCACCAGTACAGGGTCCATCAAGAATAGCATCAGGAACAGCAGCATGGGCATTACCGATAACAGCAGCGACACAAGGGGCATCGGAAACAGCAGCTCCAGAATAGAGGGTTCCAGTGCACGGGGTACCAGGGCAGAGGGTAACGGTGCAGAGGGTACCAGCATGGGGGTCACCAGCGATACCAACATTTCAGAAAGCATCAGCGATAGCAGCAGCATCACACCGGGCATCTCCGGCACGAGCGCGGAAGAGTCTCCCGCAGGGGACGGCACCGCAGGGGTCGCCGTCATGGGGCACACCAGCAGCACCAGCAACAGCAGCAGAAGCAGCAGCAGAACAGGGGGCAACATCACGGAGGGCACCAACACGCGGGGCACCGGCACAGGGGACACTTCACCAGGGGGCACCGGCCAGGGAGGCTCCTATACTCTGACAGAGGGCACCAGCGATAGCAGCAGCGCTGGGTGTACTTTCATGAAGAACATCAGTAACAGCCACGGTACGGGTGGTATTAGCAAGGGAGGTAATAACACGTGGGCCGCCGCCTGCAGCACCACCAGCAGCTACAACCGGAAGAGCTCACCTGATAAGCCCCAGAGAGGCCCCAAGCGGCTCTGTGACAGCGCTGGTCCCACCGGCGGTTGCAGGGAGGCACCCGGCAAGCGCCTCAAGGTGGCGGCAAGGGCCCCCAAGCCCGGCCACCCCAACCAGACCGTACCCCGTCATGGACACCACCTGGGTCTCGCCTGCGGTGGTGGGGGAGGAAATGTCGGTGGAGTCGGCGGTGGAACTGGCGGCAGAGGTGCTGGCGTTGGAAACGTCACCGTAAGCGGCAGTGGAAATGGTGGTACTGGTGGCGGGATTGGTGGAACTGGTGGGGGAAATGTTGGTGGTGGAGTTTCTAGTGAAAAAGTTAACAGTGCCGGAGGTGGAAACATCAGTGGAAAGATTTACGGAGCTAGTGTTGGAAGTGGTGATGGAGTGTCCGGTGGAAAGCTCAATGGTGCTAGTGGCGGAAACGTCAGTGGAACTTTTAGTGGAACGTCCGCTGGCAATGTCAACGGTACGAGCTCGTCTGCTGGCGCAAGCGGTGACCTTGAAGACTCCAGGTCGAGCGTCGGCACCCTCTACACGGCCTTCTTCTCGAGCCACTCCTCCTCGCGCGAAGTGCCGGGGCCCCACAGGAGGCCGCTGCTCGATTCCCTCTGCGGCGGGAGTCGCACGGGGGGCCCTCACACCCCGAGGCCACGGCCGGCGCTGCCCGCCAGCTGCAAGTCGGCCCAGTCGCAGCGGGATCTCCTCAACCAGATGTTCGGCCACCGCCTCACGACCTTCAAGATCCCGCTGAGAAAGGAGTGCAAGGAGCAGCTATCGGAATAACCAGGAGGCTTATCAACTATCGCCACGCAGTGTGGCCCTCTCCTGATATTGTGCAGCCATCACCATCAGCAGTTATCTGTCCACTGCTGGATGAAGGCCTCCCCATGCCATCGCAGTCCAACGCTGCTTCTATGCATCTCACTTATACTCAGGTGATCAAGTACCATGAATTACCAGACCAAAGAAGCCTTTACATTTCTTCTGTCCTGCTGTACCTCTCCAAGATGTGGCAGATTGTATTTTATACAGACGCGTTTGTTGAATTTCCTCTGCCGAGGTGGGCGAGGTGGTGACACTGAAGTCAGTGGCCTAGCTACTGAGTGCGCAGGCAGTGCAACTGCACCGGGGGATTCCCACGGGCCAGAGGGGAGGGCCCGGACACCAGGAGGGTGACGCTGACAAGGGGGAGGGCCCATTTAATTCCTTGCAACAGCGCCCATGACAACCACGCCGTGCCACTGGTGTCAGTATTCTGTGTTATCTCCTGTATTTAAATGTTTACAGCTGTAGCGCTGAGCAATCGCTCTCGGACACAACCACGATTTGACGGAAACCGCAACCCAAACACCACGAGCAACTCTTATCCCACCCATCCCAGCCGGCACAATGCTGCATCATTGATTAATATTGATTCTGAAGCTCGCAGCGCACGCGTCGAACTGCGGTGGCGCAGTGGTTAGCGCGCTGCACTATAAGCTCGGCCGCTTGAGTTCAATTCCCAGCGCATGGCTAACATGAGTGCTCACATCTAAATTGGTCCTGCGTCCCCTCCCCCAACCTTCACCAACCTGGACTGAGCCAGCGCGGTGAGGTATGGTCAGACAACACCCCCACGACCGAAATGGCATGGGGAGGCCTTCATCTAGCAGTGGATTGACTATAGGGGCCTGAACATTCTTATTTTACATGTAATGGGCTGACGTTACCCATCGCAGCAGCCACGAGTGGACGTTTAATTCACCAGGCTGTGTTACGGGCTGTCACACACGAGTTTGTGTAGCTTCATCATTGACAAACCAACAAAACAAACCCCTGAAAAGTCACTGTCAGAAGTGCTGCATTGACGTCACTCAACTCCCATGGACATGCGAGCGTTTTACGTCGACATAAGTGCGACGATAAGCGCGATAATTTATATCGCTGCAACTGCCACGTGGCGGCTCTGTCGGCTCTTAGTTACCACCCACAAGGGCAGGCTCATATCGACGGCACGGATGCTAAACATCGGCACCCGTGCCGATCTCGCAAGATTTGAGGTGCTAAGAACCACACATATATAGAAGCCTATATATAGATGTGCAGAATAACACTATATACAGGGTATATATACATAGCACTATGAGTGCAGTATAGACTGCGCATCTGTAGCTTCTACTACATGTGCAGTATGCTGTATGACTATGTAATGGTGTAATACAGTACTATTAGTGCAATAGATGTGTAGTATAAATAGTCTATATACTGTACATACTATAAAAAGTGTGCAGAGAAGGCTATTCACTGATAGGTAAACAAACAATTTAATATCTACATTAATATATGTGCTTTTGTGTATATGTGCCTTCATAGGTGCTCGCTAACAGCACTTGCCCCAACAGTCTGTTAAGGCTATACGGGGGATCTTTGTCTTTGCCGAGTGCAACCTTGGACACATTATGAAGTTAAGACACAGCGATTATGCGGCCGTGGTTCTGTGATCTTTCTTTTTACGCGAATACGGGACGAGCGTGGCCAGCGAAGGGGCAGGAGCCAATGGGAAGTGAGATGAGTGGAGGCCGCGCTTCACCGCGCGTGGAATTCGCGTCGGAGAAAATATTGGATCAGGTGAAGTCGACACAAACACCCACACGTGAAATTCTAGCTGCGCCTCTTGGAGACGGAAACGTAATTTGACGCCTTGTATCGATATAACCAAGTCACGTGGCAAGTTAAGTCGACATCGCTCGTGTCGCATACATAAGCCGTTGTTAATCCTGCCCTCAGTGGGGTCACTGCATCACTGCTGCTGTGACTTCACAGTCCTTTCTCTCGGTAAGAAAGCTTCACACTCGCGTGGGATGGCCCGGGACACTCAGCCCAAACGTGCAGCTACAAGAGAAGAGGTGTTCATTGTTTTATTTGGGTCCCGTATTCCTCTAAGAATGCGAGACCTGGGAGTGAGGGGAGAGACGGGGGGCGGGAGTGACGGGTGGGTTTGCTGCGAAGTCTGGGCCCAGGTCTCCCCTGTGCCGTGTGGCCCTGGGTGGGGGATCAGAGCAGACCTCCATGCCACCACCGCCAGCCCGTGCGCAGCCAAGACAACTTCGATTTGAATACTGTGACAGGTGCACGGGTGGGGGCCGTGCGGCGGTTGTGCGAACGGCTCGCTGGCCCCAGGTCCAAGCCCTTTACTCTGATCCAGCCCTGACGACGCTAACCCCGACAGTATTTCTGAGCCTAACCCTCGCCTTGCCCCTAGCCCTGAGCCTAGCCCTAGACCTAACTTTACCCTCGGAGACCTGAGTCTAACCCTGAGTCTAACCTTACCCCTAACCCTGAGTCTAACCCTGAGTCTAACCTTACCCCTAATCCTGAGCCTAGAAGCAACGTTATCGGTTGCCCTGAGCCTAACTCTGAAGATAACCCTCACACTAATCCTGAGCCTAGCTCTGAGCCTTACCTTACCCCTAACCACGATCTTCACCCTAACCCCGCTATACACCCTACAGGTGACCCCTAAGCTTTGCTCTCACATGAAGCCTTCAACACACGCGTAATTTCTTACCCAAACCCTGATCCCGAGTCTAACTCGAACCCTAAAAGCTTGCTGCCGCCATGTGCAAGCGCTGCATCTCATCGTTCGTCATTGTCTGTGTTGATGTTTTAGTGTTGTGTGGTGGGGGACAGAGGGAGGGGGTCATACCTGCCCCCCCAGGTTCGTTCCCCAGAGTTTAATGTCTGACTAAATATGTTACGGGTCACTGGTAGATTCGACTAGGTGCCACGTGACGAGTAGCCACAGCCATAGCGAGAGGAGGTATACTGGATGTGGTGTGCCAGATGCAGAACTATGGTGTTACCCTCCACTCCTCCTCCTCGATCACCACCACAATACTTGCTGTATACCTGCACGCCTCTCGTCAGTACACAAGTACACGTACACAAGTACAAGCACATGTGTGCTTCCACACACGCACGTACACGTGTGTATAAACAAGGTGCTTGCATTGAGGGGGGTTGGTGGGCCACGTGAGGACGGGAGTCCTTGACTGGCCCGCGACCGCCCTCCTTCCACTCGCAGTGGACCAAACCCCATGGTGCTATCAACTGACACAGGTGTGTTACCTGCAGCGTAGGCGAGAGTGATGTCCGATATGAACACGAGGCTCCACGCGGCGAGGGCCGAGATGGAATCGTGCTCACGGGGACCTGGGACTCCACAGAGATGTTACAATGACAATTATTATTTTAAAAATAAATGAATTATAATTATTATTGATATATTAATGACGAAGGTGATGATGATGATGATGAAATAAATACTCATCGCAGAGATGGTGCCGGCTGCTGCCTGTGTCCTGTTTTACTGCTGTGCGCAGCAAGAGAGATGGAGGCCGGTCGTGTTGGGGTTAGGGCTGTAGGTAGTAAGTGTTGTTTATAATGTTGGAGCTGGAGGAAGCTTTAGTGTTTAGGATAGACGAAGGACTAGGGCTAGGGGGGGTGTATGGGATAGAAGTAGCATGGGTGTTTGGGGTAAGGGGGTGGTGTTGGGGATAGTCAGCTAGTGATAGTTATATTCTCGCACACAGAAAAAGTGTGCTCAAGAGCTAAATGGCAATGTTGAGGACTGCTAGCCACGAGAGGGCTGCGGGAGAGAGAGAGTTCATGTCGCGTTGCTGTTCCTCCTCAATGTAAGGAGCGCAGGCTATAGTAGTTTGCTGCGTGATCTCTAGCTCGGGTTGCATGCCCACCATCACACTCCTGTGGCTTGTGTCTTTAAGTTTCCATTCATGAAGATGTGCTTATCGGCCTGTTGATGTTCTGATGCAGCTGATCGTTACACCAACGTCTTCAAAAGAATGTCAAAGCCATGGGGTGCGATGTGTGTGTCTCGAATGAGGTGTTTCTTTTGGACGTCTGCGTTGTTCCACTCTGCCCGCCAGTGTTCTTCCAGATCTGGGTGAGATGTTCGGATGGTGAGAGGGTGAGAGGGCGATTCAAGGGGGATCGGGACTTGAGTTGGCGGCGAGGAGCATTGTTAAGGTCTTGCTTGATATTTAAGTGGTTGTCGTTGGCAATAGAACGTGTAAACTACCTTGCAGTTTGCACGGCTTTGCGGGTATTTGGTGGCAAAATGTTCGATAATGGTAGTTTAAGGGGTATATATATAGGTGGTGCTATTGCTAAGGGAAGAGGCAGTGTTTGTGTTAGTTATAGAGGTGTGTTAGTAGTTCCGGGGTAAAGATGGGGTAGAGTAACAGCGTACTCGCACAGAGGCATGGTGCCCTTGCTCTGCAGGTGATAGGCAGGGGGAGCTCTCACACAGGTGAGAAAGTGGTTGTTACTCTTAGGTTTTTTCCGGTAAAGTCACCTAAGAGTATGAATCCTTGCAGTCACGAAAGCTTCAAATCTAAAGTGGTTGTTGATGATTTTGGTGATTGTCACGATGGTATTAGGGAGGATGGTGAGGATGATTTTTGTCGTGATAAAATTAGTGATGATGATGTTGATGGTATTAGGTGATGATATCGATGAAAAATATGCTATTTATTCAGATGATTATATTCGTGAGGATGGTGCCGAGAATATACGTGATAATTATGATGAATACTCCTGATTATGGCGATGGTATGAGTCAGAGGTGTGGACTCGAGTCATGTGACTTGGACTCGAGTCAGACTCGAGTCATGAATTTGATGACTTGCGACTCGACTTGGACTTGCATAACAATGACTTTGTCCCACCTATGAGATGTGGACTCGAGTCATGTGACTTGGACTCGAGTCAGACTCGAGTCATGAATTTGATGACTTGCGACTCGACTTGGACTTGCATAACAATGACTTTGTCCCACCTCTGGTATGAGTATATTTGTTGATGGCGATGAGTGATGTAGATGAGATGATCTCAAACTGCGGTCTGCGGACCACGCTCCATTCAGGCGGTCCGCGGAAAGGTTTCATAACTAGGGAAAGGAAGTGGCAGCGTGTTTATAGATCATATATAGTGCAGCCTTTCACATACTGATAGAGGATGGTTTAGTTATACCCTGACAACTTTTGACACGTATGGTGTTGGAATCAATACAACTAATGTTCGATTTTACGTTTAGCTTGATTACACGTTTTCTCGTCGCACAACTGATTCTGAGCTCATGACGACTCGGTTTGTCCACCACTGGTCACACGGAAAGCATTGTACCAGAATGAAGTGCGTTTTCTAAAAATGCAGTGAGTGCAGTGGGCTCGTATCAGTCGTTAAACATCCAGAAATGGATGTGGCTGAAATGGGATCTTTTCAAACGACAACAACTAATATAGCCAGTGATGACACAGTGAAAAGTCGCGACTCAAGAAAGCGGACATCCACATGCGGAGGACTTGGAGTGCAGGTGCGTGGTGCTGTTGTTGTTGTTGTTTCGTGGTCAGCGCTACGCTGCCCTACGAACCCGGCGACCCGATTTCGATTCCCGTTCACGGCCAACTCCAGTGACGATTATCTGAACCGGTCATGGTCCTCCCCTAGGTCGACTCGGCCTCAAATGAGTACCCGGTGCGGTGTGTAAACATCGCCACCGGGGAGACAAAGGCGGCCGAGCGTGGTGCTGGCCACCCACCCCCTCGTGTGCCGTGCCGGCCTTCATAGGTGCTCGCTAACAACACTTGCCCCCTCCAGCCCGTTAAGGCTACACGGGGGATCTTTGTCTTTGGTAAGCAGCACGAGTGGCCGTACCGGGAATGGGCGCGAAATGACCTCCCCAAAACCCAGACATAAAATACGACTCGAGCTGTGTGAACGCAACATGAAATGTAAAAGGTCATGGAAAGTTCATATCACGCCAGCCTTCGAATCGCACAAACAGGGAAGCCACCACACACGATTGACGAACAACCTCCTCTGGCTTGCAAGTAAATAACTTGTCTACAATGCGGGTAAAGAAGCAGAGGAGGCTCGTGAAGGACGCTGCTGCTGCTGCTGGGCATTGGAGGCAGTCGCCCTTCGGCAACAACAGAGGGCAGGGGAGCTACGCTCACAACAACGAGCCGAGCGCCGGGCGGATAAAACGCAGCGAGTTGGCACACGGTGGGTGCATCTGGGAGTCATCTCGGTCAGTCAACCCATGGCACCTGAGCCTGTCCCGTGGCCTCCTGCCAGCGGGCCTGAGAATACTTCACGTGGCCTCAAAGTGCACCTAGCCTGGCACAATCGTCGTTGTGACATCACCGCCAATTAATGGAAAAAGGCGGTTGTTGTTGTTGAAAGTGATGGCGTTGGTGATGTCGGTGAGACTGATTTTGATGGTATTAGTGATGTTGCTGAGGGTGATGTTGATGGTATTAGTGATGTTGCTGAGGGTGATGATGTTTGGTGATGGTGACTGTGATGGTGGACATCACCAAACTCACCCTCACCTTTCCCTCACCTGTGGGTTCCACCAAAATCCGCAACGCGCATGCGCAGCTTCTGTTCACACTTGGTAGTGCTGATAAGCGCCTCTGCGGACACCAACGGTGATGGAAAGCGGCTATACAATTGCCAATCTGGATACGCGGCCGATTGCCCCGCCCCCTCCGCTGGTATGGGCGGGGCTCGGGAGAGGAAGGCGAGGCCCAAACACCGAGCTGCTCCAATAGGAGGCGTCGAGCTGCCAAGCGGGGGGAGGGGTCGTGGGGGTTGTAGCTGCGCCAATCGGGTTGGGTGAGCACGGCGGTGGGCGTGGCAATTGTGGGGACTCGTAGCCAATCGGCGGCGTTAGGCGAGAGGAGGGGCGTGGTGGGGGGCGTGGCCCAGTCCAGGGGGAGAGGGGGGTGTTGGGGGGTGATGCGGGGGGGGGGGAGCGGCTGTCAGTGGGAGCGGAGCGGGCAACGCGGACCCCGGCTTCACGCCGCGCTCTCGCTCGCAACATTCGCGGGGGGCCACCGTGCTGCTGTGCTGGGGGGCACGGGACCTGGGTGACATTGTTTGGAGCGGCGGCCGGGGTGGTGGGGGGGGCGCCTTGCCTGTGGTGGTGGGAGGAGGGAGTGGGGGGGCGCGAAGCGGGGGGCAGGAGACCCGAGACCCCCTCAGTCGGGGTCTGGGGGGTGTTGTCAGAGTTGAGTTCCCGGCGACGCGAAAGCGCAGGTCGCGGGGGGGGGGGCGGGGGGCTCTCCTCTTCTCCGCGCCTCGCTCCGCCCCCCGCGCACGTGCGGCGCGGCGGGGACAAGTCGGCGGCGGCAGCAGCAGCAGTGGCAGCATCAGCGGCATCAGCGGTGTCGCGGACATCATCATCATCATCGTGACCATCACCATTGCTAACCCCATCACTCTCAGCATCACCTCCCCCGTCGCAAACAACATCACTATCGCGACAACTATCACCACCATCATCATCACCGTTGACACGCGCAACAACAACAAGATCACCACCACACTCATCGCCCCCATCGCCCCCATCATCACCATCATTGACGCACGCACCACCATCATCATCGCCATCGCCCGCGGCGCCGGCGGCTTGGCGATGTCCCGGCGCAAGCAGCGCAACCCGCGCCAGATCAAGCGCAGTCGACCCGGAGCCCTGGCGGGTGAGTGACAGAGTGAGCGAGTGAGTGACAGAGTGAGCGAGTGAGCGAGTGAGTGAGTGACAGAATGAGCGAGTGACAGAGTGAGCGAGTGAGTGACAGAGTGAGCGAGTGAGTGAGTGACAGAATGAGCGAGTGAGTGAGTGACAGAATGAGCGAGTGACAGAGCGAGTGAGTGACAGTGAGTGAGTGAGCGGGTGAGTGACAGAGTGAGTGAGTGACAGAGTGAGCGAGTGAGTGAGTGACAGAGTGAGTGACAGAGTGAGCGAGTGAGTGACAGAGTGAGTGAGTAACGCGGCACACAGGTGAGTGAGCGGTGCTGGCAAGCGAGTGACGCGGTGAGTGATGTGATGTTGTGAGTAGGTTACTCACTTGGGGAGTGAGATCATTGGTGAGTGAGTGGCAAGTGTGTTCGTGACTTGGTGAGCTCTCGTCGTGAGTAACTTTCCTAGTGAGTGATGAGGTTTTCTTGACGTGGTAAATGAGTGTGTTGACGAGTGAGTGCTGGTGAGCGAGTGGCTGGGAAGATGACTTGGTGAGTGAGTGAGATAATTGGTGAGTGACGTGGTGAGTGAGTGTTTGTGAGCGAGTGACTTGGTGAGTGAGTGAATGTGGTTGGTGGTTGAGTTTGGGAGTGAGTGCCACTGTGAGTGTGGTTGGTGAACGGGTGTCTAGCACACGGGTGGATGTTTCACAGAGTTGGTGACGACATGGTGAGTGTGCCAGCGAATGGACGGGGGTCGTCAGTGTGTGAATGAATGAAGAGCGAGCCGGCGAGTGGTTGATTTGGCGGTCTCTCCGCGAGTTACTGAGAGGGTGAGTGAATGAGTCGATGAGTTTGTGAGTGAGAGGGTGAGTGAATGAGTCGATGAGTTTGTGAGTGACAGGGTGAGTGAGTGAATGAGTCAATGAACTTGTGAGTGAGAGGGTAAGTGAGCGAAAGAGTCAATGAACTTGTGAGTGACAGGGTGAGTGAGTGAATGAGTCGATGAGTTTGTGAGTGACAGGGTGAGTGAGTGAATGAGTCTATGAGCTTGTGAGTGACAGTGAGTGAGTGAATTGGTCGATGAGCTTGTGAGTGACAGGTTGAGTGAGTGAATGAGTCGATGAGTTTGTGAGTAAGAGGGTAAGTGAGCGAATGAATCAATTAACTTGTGAGTGAGAGGGTGAGTGAGTGAGTCCATGAACTTGTGAGTGAGCGGGTGAGTGAGTGTATGAGTCTATGAGCTTGTGAGTGACAGGGTGAGTGAGTGAATGAGTCTATGAGCTTGTGACAGGGTGAGTGAGTGAGTGAATTGGTCGATGAGCTTGTGAGTGACAGGGTGAGTGAGTGAATGCCCTGGTGCGAGAGTTCGGCAACCAAAATAAATAGAGGAGACATTTTTTCGTTCGAGCCGCGGTGCCATGTGGACACGAGACGGCGGTCCTTCATAATTCACACGTCGCGATGCAGCAGCAGCCATCAAGAGCCGCCACATGCGTCTCTGGAGCAGCAAGTTGATGAGCCGAGCGCGAGGTGAGGGCCCAGTGGGTGGGTCAGCGTGAACGAGTGAGTACAAGCGGCTGTAGGTGAGCGAGTGCGGTGAGCTGGTGAGCGAAAGGGTGCGTGGGTGAGTGAGTTGGGAGGTGGGTTGGTGAATGGTCGTGTTTCTCCGGAGTTGTACAGCCGCGCGTGCGCCTGGGAGCGACTCACGCGTGGACACAGGGAGGGGGACGCGGGGTTCAGATGTCCACTGAGACTCGCTGAGACAGACTCAAGGAGACGCGGGGATTTGGATGTTCACTGAGACACATTGAGACGGACGCCGGGAGACAGGCGCGTGGGGACACATTGTACACATTGACAGCGGGAGATACGTGCGTGTGACCTCTGCGTGTGTGATGTGTGTGTGATGTGTGTGTGTGATGTGTGGGTGATGTGTGTGTGATGTGTGGGTGATGTGTGATGTGTGGGTGTTGTGTGTGGGTGATGTGTGTGTGTTGTGTGTGTGTTGTGTGGGTGATGTTTGTGTGATGTGTGGGTGATGTGTGTGTGATGTGTGTGTGTGTTGTGTAGGTGATGTGTAGGTGATGTGTGTGTGTGATGTGTGTGTGATGTGTGTGTGTGATGTGTGTGTGTTGTGTAGGTGATGTGTAGGTGATGTGTGTGTGTGATGTGTGGGTGTTGTGTGTGTGATGTGTGGGTGATGTGTGTGTGATGTGTGTGTGATGTGTGGGTGATGTTTGTGTGATGTGTGGGTGATGTGTGTGGGAGTGGTAGTGTAGCAGTTAGCACGCTGCGCTTACGAATCCGTCGACCCGGGGTCGATTCCCGCTCACGGTCAACAACCCCCTCGTGTACCGTGCCGGCATTCATAGGTGCTCGCTAACAGCACTTGCCCCAACAGTCTGCGAAGGCTATACAGGGGATCATTGTTCTTTATTTGTGTGATGTGTGTATGACCACACTGCGCGGTTGAAGTGTGCGTGGGTGATATGTGTATGATGTGTGTGTGAGTACACTGTGTGTGTGAGTACACTGTGTGTGTGAGTACACTGTGTGTATGATGTGTGTGTGGCCACACTGTGTGACCACGTGCGTGTGTGATGTGTGGGTGACCGCACTATGTGTGTGGTGTGTGTGTGGGTAATGTGTGTATGGTGTGTCTATGATGTGTGTTCAAACACCAAATATATACCTTTTTCAAGGCATCAAGTCCGCATTTATTGCCAGAAAGGGTAAAACCTATTTTTTTTTTCATAATTGTTTGATCCTGGCAAAAAGGTCCCATAGATATGATGGGGAGAGGTCGTGTAGCGGTTAGCGCTACGCTGCGCTACGAACCCGGCGACCCGAGTTCGATTCCCGCTCACGGCCAACACCGGTGACGATTATCCGAACCGGTCCTGGGCCTCCCCTAGGTCCACTCAGCCTCAAATGAGTACCTGGTGCGGTGTGTAAACATCGCACGGAGTTAGACTGATTGCTTTAATCTAAGCTGTCTTGTGGTTGTTGTTGTTTGACTTGCATCCCACTGGGATTTTGCACACAGCGTTAGTGTATGGTTCTTTTTTCTGGAATATTTTTGCTGTTTTTTTTCTGTTTGTGCTAAGTCACTTTAAGATGTTTTCTTGTTCATGTTTTTGATTGTTGCGATTGCACCCGAGTCAAGAGCCGATTGAAATGAAACTGAAAAAAACCCAGAAAAAAAATCGCCACTGGGGAGACAAAGGCGGCCGAGCGTGGTGCTGGCCACCCATCCCCTCGTGTGCCGCTCTGGCCTTCATAGGTGCTCGCTAACAGCACTTGCCCCAACATTGTTACAGGCTATACGGGGGGTCTTTGTCGTGTGCTGTGGGTCTGACTCCCCCATCACTGGCAGCTTGATGGGACTGCGGCAATTAGGCACGGGAGTTCTTCGCCTTGCTGATGGTGATGATGGTGGTGGCAGGAGGAGGCGCGGGGGGGGGGGGCTCTTTGCGTGTGGGATGTGCAAATAGGGAGGCACGCAAAGTGTCGGGGTGAGTTTGTGCACTGTACTCCACAAGTATATCGATTTCCACGCGGTGTCACGTGTGCTCTCCCCATCGCACTGTACGTGTTTACACACAATCAGTGCCACCCGCTGTGTGTGCGTGTGTCAGCTGTGTGTGTGTGTCAGCTGTGTGTGTCGGCTGTGTGCCGGCTGTGTGTGCGTGTAGGGCTGTAGGCTGTGTGTGTGTGTCAGCTGTGTGTGTGTGTCGGGCTGTAAGCTATGGGTGTATGCTGTGTGTGTGTGTAGTGAGGAGCGGTGGTGCAGCGGTTATCGCGTTGCGCTACGAACCCGGCGACCCGAGTTCGATTCGCGCTCACGGCCAACACCGCTGACGATTATCCGAACCAGTCCTGGGCCTCCCCTAGGTCGAGTCAAACTCAAACGAGTACCTGGTGCGGTGTGTAAAAATCGCTACTGGGGAAACAAAGGCGGCCGGGCGTGGTGCTGGCCACCCACCCCCTCGTGTGTCGTTCCGGCCTTCATAGGTGCTCGCTAACAGCGCTTGCCCCAACAGCCTGTCACAGGCTTTGTAAGCTGGGTGTGTGTGTAGAATGTTCAGCTCTGAGAGTGTATGAAGTGTCTCCGTGTGAAGGCTGTGTGTAGGCTGTGTGTAGTCTGTGGTGTATAGGCTGTGTGTGCATAGGCTGTGTATATAGCGTGTGTATATGCTGTGTGTGTATATAGGCTGTGTGGTAGGCTGTGCGTGTGTATAGCCTGTGGTGTATAGGCTATGTGTGTGTAGGCTATGTGTGTGTAGGCTATGTGTGTGTAGGCTATGTGTGTGTAGGCTATGTGTGTGTAGGCTATGTGTGTGGAGGCTATGTGTGTGTAGGCTATGTGTGTGTAGGCTATGTGTGTGTAGGCTATGTGTGTGTAGGCTATGTGTGTGGAGGCTATGTGTGTGTAGGCTATGTGTGTGTAGGCTATGTGTGTGTAGGCTATGTGTGTGTAGGCTATGTGTGTGTAGGCTATGTGTGTGTAGGCTATGTGTGTGTAGGCTATGTGTGTGTAGGCTATGTGTGTGTAGGCTATGTGTGTGTAGGCTATGTGTGTGTAGGCTATGTGTGTGTAGGCTATGTGTGTGTAGGCTATGTGTGTGTAGGCTATGTGTGTGTAGGCTATGTGTGTGTAGGCTATGTGTGTGTAGGCTATGTGTGTGTAGGCTATGTGTGTGTAGGCTATGTGTGTGGAGGCTATGTGTGTGTAGGCTATGTGTGTGTAGGCTATGTGTGTGTAGGCTATGTGTGTGTAGGCTATGTGTGTGTAGGCTATGTGTGTGTAGGCTATGTGTGTGGAGGCTATGTGTGTAGGCTATGTGTGTGTAGGCTATGTGTGTGTAGGCTATGTGTGTGGAGGCTATGTGTGTGTAGGCTATGTGTGTGTAGGCTATGTGTGTGGAGGCTATGTGTGTGTAGGCTATGTGTGTGTAGGCTATGTGTGTGTAGGCTATGTGTGTGGAGGCTATGTGTGTGGAGGCTATGTGTGTGTAGGCTGCGCATTGGCCAAGGGGAACGAGTCGCGTTGTGGTTGGGGGGGAGCAGAGGGGGGGGCAGAGGGATTTCAGAGCGCTGTTGGCTGCTGTTAGCGAGCGCCTATTGAGGCCGGCAAGGGGTACACGAGGCCAGAACCATGCCCGGTCGCCTGCCTGCACCAACCCAGGGGTTTAAAGCTGCTCCTGCTGCTGATGCTGCTGATTCTGCTGCTGATGGCACCGCTGATGCTACTGCTGCTGCCATTGCTGCTGATGATCCATTAATAGTGTGACGGGGAGGTGTGATGCAAGGTGTGATGGGAGGTGTAATGCGAGGTGTGATGCGAGGTGGGCCATCCTGCGGTTTGCGAGAATAACTTTGAGTCACGTGACACTCATACGCGGGCTACGACTGCTGCTGCTGCAATGACTGCTGCTGCTACAATGACTGCTGCTGCTACAATGACTGCTGCTGCTACAATGACTGCTGCTGCTGCTACAATGACTGCTGCTGCTATTGCTGCTGCGGGGAGCTGATTGGCAAAGTGGGAGCTCGCCCTGTTTACTGAGCCACCACCAACATCACCACCACCATCATCACCACTACCATCATCATCATCACCACCACCGTCATCATCACCACCATCATCATCATCACCACCATCATCATCACCACCACCATCATCATCATCACCACCATCATCATCATCATCACCACCATCATCATCACCACCACCATCATCATCATCACCACCACCACCACCATCATCATCATCATCACCACCATCATCATCACCACCATCATCATCATCATCAGCACCATCATCATCATCACCACCATCATGATCACCACCACCATCATCATCATCACCACCATCATCAGTGTAATCATCATCAGCAGCCATTGCGAGTGAGTGAACCCACGGAGTGGTGGTGCAGCAGTTAACACACTGCGCTAGGAACTCGGCTACCCCCCCGTTCCCCGTTCGATACCCGAACATAAGTGGCAAGTGATAGGTGACGCGGGGCCTGGGCCTCCCCTTGGTCGGCTCAGCCTCAAACGAATCCCTGATTGCACGTTGCGTGACCATCAGCGCTGGGGAGGCAGGAGCGGCCGTGCGTGGTGCCGGCCACCCACCCCCTCGTGCGCCCTGCCGGCCTTCACGTGATGCGTTGCTCGCTAGCAGCACTTGCCCCTCAAAGTATGTAAGGCTATAAGGGGGATCTTTTGTGTGTGCCCCCCCCCCCCGCACGGCGCACCCCAGCGCATGCTAACGAGCCCTGACCGCACACGTTAAGTGGGACCGTGGGGGGCCCCTAATGAAGGACGTGCCCCTCCACGCCCGCACCCCCTCCGCGTGAAAATAGACCCCTGGGTAGTTTTCATCTCTCGCGATAAGGGCCCCTCCCCACCCACTCCCACCCACCCACTCCCCCACCCACCCACTCCCCACCCGCTCCCCCCCCACCTGCTCTCCCCCCCCTCCCACTCGTTCTCCCTCCATCCACTCCCTCCCCACCCACTCGCTCCCCCCACACCCGCTCCCCCCACCTGCCCCCCCCCGCGCTCTCCCCCTCCCCTCCCTCTCGGCCACGTCTCCTTGCATGACATTGGCCAGGGAATTAGCAGCTTGGAGAGCGCAACTCCTCCTCCTCTCTTGTCTGCTGCCTCCGCTGCCCCCCACTGCCCCCCCCCCGCTACCCCCCCCCCCCAACGCACCCAGGAATATAATAATTATGTTAATCGCTGGGCCGTGTGATTAGAGCCGGGAATGTTAAGTGCTTATCCTGCCAAAATAGATTAACGGTGGGGGGGGGGGGCGCATGAGGGAGGGGGTACGAGGGGGTTGGGGGGTGGTGAGTGGGTTGGTGAGTGAGTGAGCGTCGGGGTGTTGCGCTGTGTGGTGTGTGAGTGGTGGGGTGATGTGTTTTGGCGTGATGATGGAGTGGTGTTGGGTGAGTGGCTTGGTTGGTGAGTGAGTGTCAGGGTGTTTGGTGGAGCGGTGACGCAGTGGTTGGCCTCGCGCTGGACTTTTTGAGCCTGGGCACCACCTGACTCCGAGTCTCGGTCACGGCTAACATCAGTGGCAGCACGTGATATCTCAACCTGTCCGAGGTCCCACCCCTCCACCTTCATCAGCCCGCATTGACCAGCGTGATGGTCAAACAGCCCCTGACACTCGACCGACACGGCGTGGGGCGATCTTCTTCCAGCAGTGGATTGACAAGGAGCTGTGGAAGGTGTTGGACAACTGAGCGAGTCTGTGTCCGGGTGTTGGTGGAGTGAGTGTGGGTGTGAGTGTTGGTGGAGTGAGTGTGGGCGTGAGTGTTGGTGGAGTGAGTGTGGGTGTGAGTGTTGGTGGAGTGAGTGTGGGCGTGAGTGTTGGTGGAGTGAGTGTGGGCGTGAGTGTTGGTGGAGTGAGTGTGGGCGTGAGTGTTGGTGGAGTGAGTGTGGGCGTGAGTGTTGGTGGAGTGAGTGTGGGCGTGAGTGTTGGTGGAGTGAGTGAGTGTGGGCGTGAGTGTTGGTGGAGTGAGTGTGGGCGTGAGTGTTGGTGGAGTGAGTGTGGGCGTGAGTGTTGGTGGAGTGAGTGTGGGTGTGAGTGAGGGGGAGCGGTGGCGCGGTGCTTAGCACGCTGCGGTACGAACCCAGCGACCCGAGTCCGATTCCCGCTCACAGCCAACATCGGTGACGAATTTCTCAACCTGGCCTGTGCCTCCCCTAGGTCTACTCAGCCGTAATGATGAGTACCTGGTGCGGTGCGTAAACATGAGCACTGGGAAGACAAAGACGGCCGGGCGTGGTGCTGGACCCCCTCGAGAGCGCCGCGGTGGTCTTTATAGGTGCTCGCTAACAGCGCTTGCCCCAACAATCAGTGCAGGCTACATGGGGGAGCTTTACCTTTTGTGTGTTTTTCAGGTTTAAAGTTTGAAGTTTGTTTAATCAGCTGTGCGCTGGTGAGCGTGGTGAGAGGCCGGCATTTCCGGCCTCTCACGGTCCCGTGTCAGGCCAGGTGTGTGTGCACGCTGTCTGCCTGCCCCGTGTCAGGTGCAGGTGTGTGTGTGTGCTGTCTGCCTGCCTGCCTGCCCCGTGTCAGGCCAGGTGTGTGTGTCTGTGCTGTCTGCCTGCCCCGTGTCAGGCCAGGTGTGTGTGCTGTCTGCCTGCCCCGTGTCAGGCCAGGTGTGTGTTTGTGTGCTGTCTGCCTGCCCCGTGTTAGGCCAGGTGTGTGTGTGTGTGTGCTGCCTGCCTGCCCCGTGTTAGGTGCAAGTGTATGTGTGTGTGCTGTCTGCCTGTCCCGTGTCAGGCCAGGTGTGTGTGTGTGTGTGTGCTGTCTGCCTGAGTGCCAAACGCAGTAATTTCCAGAGATTCCTCCCCAAATGCTCACTCCCACACACACAAGTCTCTCCCGAAACGCACACACACACATCTATCCACCGCCTCCTTTACGTATCTTTCTGTTTACATGCAAAGAAAATCCAAGCCTCTGGGAGTGCATAATTGCAGAAGCATTGGTTAAGCTCACCAGTTCTGAACCCACGGGGGGCCCTTCATGGAAGGTGCAGGCTGCGGCATGCATCCCGTGCAGGATCATCAACCCCACGTTGCGTTGACAAAACAGCCTGGTAGACAACATTAAACAAATGCCTTGCTCCCACCACTGTGTAGCCCGCACGTGCTGTTGGAGCGAGTGCTGTTCTCCAGCACCTATGAAAGTGAGCACGGGACACGAGGGGGTGGTGTGGCTAATACCGTGTCAGGCCGCCTTTGTCTTCCCAGTGCTGATGTTTACACACCGCACCGATTACTCATTTGAGGCTGAGTCGACCTCGGGGAGGCCCCGGACCCATCGAGATATTCATCACTGATGTTGACCGTGAGCAGGAATCAATCTCGGGTCGCCGGGTTCGTAGCACGGCGCGCTAACCGCAAGAGCAACGCCAGCCGCCGTTCGCCACCAAGTGGCGGTGACGTCACCAAGTGGCGGTGACGTCACCATGGCACTTGTGCCAAGCAAGGTGCACTTTGAGGCCACGTGAAGTGTCTAAGGCTCGTTGGCAGGAGGTCACGGGACAGACCCAGGTGTCACTCGGGTGACTGGCAGATGCACCACCTGTTCCCCCTACTGTGTCAACTTGCTGCATGTTCGGCCCCGTACGCTCCGCTCACTGTCACTCATCTGCCCTCCGATGTTGTTCGAGAGCGACTGTCTCCAACTGCCCAGTAGAATCCTTCACGAGCCTCCTCCATAGGGGCCTATCTTGACACGGTTGGTACCAGTCATCGGAAAGTCCACTCATCTCCACATCCTCCTGTATCACATCAGCCTATCTCTTCTCGAGCCAATGCCATGCCTGATTATTTCCCTCTCTGACCAAAAAACAAGCTGCTTGGGCATGCGGTGGCTGGGCATGCAGTGGCTGGGCGTGTGTGTTACATGACCCAGCCAACGCAGCTTTGCCTGCTGGAAGGAGCTCTGATGATACAGTGTCCAGATTCACACACTCTATTCTGGTTAAACCCAGCTTGGATTGTAGGCAGGCCAGCCTGGATGATTCTAACCGGCGCAGATGGTCCATTAAAGGGGGCCACGTATTGCAGTCATAGAGAATAGAGGGGATAATTCTAACTGAGAAGACCCAAAGCATTGTGGAACGAAAGACAAGGTAGCTTCCACACAGTGTTAGACAGCCGATGAAAATATAATGGCGCTCGACTGATTTGGAGTGAGACCTCTGATGCTAAACTGGAGCTGGTCATAGGCATGCTACTCAAATATGGAAACTCCTCCACTCTCTCCACAACTGCCCCATCATTCATTGGGAGTTGAGAGGGTGGAGTGTTTGATGACACAAAATAACCAGGCATGTTTTTGTGTCAGTGGGGCTGATGGTAAGGCCCCACCTCTTTAATGGAACGCTCCAGGTTTAGGAGCAGAGCCTCCAACTTTTTCTCAGTGCAGCAATTACCAAATCATCAGCATACGTGACATAGTTGGCCCATAGGGAGCCATCCCTCAACCATACCCGGGCATCGATCATCCTTCCGTAGTATCTGTACCAGATGCAGATTCATCTGGGACAGCCATGTAAAGCTTCTTGAACTACGTCATCGAAAACGATGTTAAATAATGTAGGAGCCAGTTGACATCCCTGTCGCGCACTGCAAGGTGAACAGGGAATGGCCCTGACTCCCGGCCAGGTCGTTTTACCCACGTCTCCCGACTATCGTAAAGGTCCTTGATGATTGTGAGCAAGGAGTCACAGACCCCAGAGCACCAATAACAACCCAGACCTTTTGATGGTTATCAGAGGCCTTGACCAGGTCAATCAAGTCGATCCTACACCTCTGCTGTAGCAGGCGGACAGAGAATATGGCGTCTGCAGAACCGCCCTGGCCTGAAACCACATCGTGGCTCTCAGCGTGCCTAGCAAGGCGATGTTGGATAATCCTTTCCAGGACCTTTCGCGGCACACTGATGAGGAAGATACCCCGGTAATTGTTACAATCATTAGGGTCCCCCTTCTTAAAGAGGGGGACCACCACCAGGGCATCCTTTCAATCCTGCGGAACCCGTCCAGTGCTAACCACCGCAAAAGACAAAGATCTGCCATATAGCCTTAAGAGACTATTAGGGCAAGTGATGTCCATGAGCACCTATGAAAACCGACACGGCACACGATAGGGTGGGTGGCCATCACCACGTCTGGTCGCCTTTGTCTCCCCAGTGGCGATGTTTACACATCGCACCGATTACGCATTTGAGTCGACCTGGGCCTCGGTTCAGATAATCGTCACTGAGGTGGAATGGAACTCGGGTCGCCGGGTTCGCAGCAGCAGCAGCAGCAGCGGCGCGCTAACGGCGACACGACCGCTCCCCATGCACATGGACACACACTCGCACTCATCCCAATCCCAAGCCGCCTCATCCCTCAACTCCCCCCCCAGCGACGACCCCTCCTCCACTTCGCTCAGCACCCCCCCCTCCTACCCAACCCACACCGCCCTCGTCTCTCCGCCGCGGCCCTCGGCAAACAGATAAAGGCGCGAGTTAAACCGGGACCCATTAATTTGCAGCGATGTTCGGCGCGATAACAGCCGAGGCGCAGATAATGGGGCCGATAAGACGCCGCCGCCGCCTCGGCCCGGCCCGGCCCGCGGAGTCTGCATCGCCGCTGCTGCTGCTGCTGCCGCCGCCGCCGCCGCCGCCGCCGCTGCTGCTGCTGCCCCCGTGACGGTCTCTGCGCGGCGGGGCGCTCTGCGCGCTCCGATAGGGAGGGCCGCCTCCTCCGTTCCCATCACTTAGCGCGATAAGGGCAACGCCGCGCAGCAGAATACGGCCCCGGCGGTGGCTCTGCCTGATTACAGTGTCTGGATATTCTCGATAATGCGTTGATAAATTATGGCTGTATTAGGCATGAAAAAGAGAGGGAGAGAGAGCGGGGGGGGGGAGTGTGTGTGAGAGAGATCCGGAGAAATGTGACGCTCTGAGATACATACGGCCAGGCACACGTGCAGATATAACGCGGTACAAAGACAAAGGTCCCCCAGCCTTTAACATGCGGGAGCGAGTGGCCATCACCACGCCCGGCCGCCTTTGTCTCCCCAGTGGCGATGTTTACACACCGCACCAGGTACTCATTTAAGGCTGAGTCGACCTACGAGAGGCCCAGGACCGGTTCAGATAATCGTCACTGGTGTTGACCGTGAGCGGGAATCAAACCCCGGTCGCCAGGTTCATAGCGCAGAGCGCTAACCACAACACTACCGCTCCCCACCTAGACATACAACACACACAGACAGACACACACAGACACACACACAGACACGCACACACACAGACATACAACACACAGAGGCACACATACAACAACACACACAGACATGCACGCACACACAGACATGCACGCACAGAGAGCATATCCACAGACTCGCACACCGACATACAACACAGAAACACCGACGTGCACACGACGCATAGACACAAAGACAAAGATTCCCCGTGTAGCCTACCAGACTGTTGGGGCAAGTGCTGTTAAGCGAGCAGCTATTAAGGCCGGAACAGCACACGAGGGGTGGGTGACCAGCACCACGCCCGGCCGCCTTTGTCTCCCCAGTGGCGATATTAACACACCGCACCAGGTACTCGTTTGAGGCTGAAGCCCAGGACCGGTTTAAGTTCATTGTCACCGGTGTTGGCCGTGAGCGGGAATCGAACTCGGTTCGCTGGGTTCATAGCGCGGCGTAGCGCGAACCGCTCCACCACCGCTCCCCACACACACACACAGAGACGCACACACACACAGAGACGCACACACACACAGAGACACTCACAGAGAGACACAGAGACACATACACAGAGACACACAGAGAGACACAGAGAGAGACGCACATACACAGAGACACACACACAGCCGTACATCCACACAGAGACGCACACACCAACAGAGAGACACACACAGAGACACACACAGACGCACACACACACAGAGACACACACACACATCCGTACATCCACACAGAGACGCACACACCAACAGAGAGACACACACAGAGAGACACACACAGAGACGCACACACACAGCCGCACATCCACACAGACGCACACACAAACAGAGAGACACACACAGAGAGACACACACAGACGCACACACAGAGAGACACACACACAGAGACACACACACAGAGACACACACAGAGACACACACACACAGAGACACAGTGAGACACACAGAGACACAGAGACACACAGAGACACACACACAGAGACACTCACACAGAGACACACACACAGAGAGACACACACAGAGAGACACACACAGAGAGACACACACACAGAGAGACACACACAGAGAGACACACACACAGAGAGACACACACACAGAGAGACACACACACAGAGAGACACACACACAGAGAGACACACACACAGAGAGACACACACACAGAGAGACACACACACAGAGAGACACACACAGAGAGACACACACACAGAGAGACACACAGAGAGACGTGCGGAACTTTGCGCTGAGTTTGGTCTCTAAGCCCGAGGCAGGGAGCCGCAGTGTGAGAGCGGCTCCAGATTGAGAGCAGAGATAGTGGCCGTGTGTCTGTGTGTGCGTGTGTGTCTGTGTGTGTGTGTCTGTGTGTGTGTGTCTCTGTGTGTGTCTGTGCGTGCGTGTGTGTCTGTCTGTGTGTGTGTGTCTGTGTGTGCGTGTGTGTCTGTGTGTGTGTGTCTGTGTGTGCGTGTGTCTGTGCGTGTGTGTCTGTGTGTGCGTGTGTCTGTGTGTGCGTGTGTGTCTGTGCGTGTGTGTCTGTGTGTGTGTCTGTGCGTGTGTGTCTGTCTGTGTGTGTGTGTCTGTGTGTGTGTGTCTGTGCGTGTGTCTGTGTGTGCGTGTGTGTCTGTCTGTGTGTGCGTGTGTGTGTCTTTGTGTGCGTGTGTGTGTCTGTGCGTATGTGTCTGTGTGTGCGTGTGTCTGTGTGTGCGTGTGTCTGTGTGTGCGTGTGTGTCTGTCTGTGTGTGTCTGTGCGTGTGTGTCTGTGTGTGTGTCTGTGCGTGCGTGTGTGTCTGTCTGTGTGTGTGTGTCTGTGCGTGTGTGTCTGTGTGTGCGTGTGTCTGTGTGTGCGTGTGTGTCTGTCTGTGTGTGTGTGCGTGTGTGTGTGTCTTTGTGTGCGTGTGTGTGTCTGTGCGTATGTGTATGTGTGTGCGTGTGTCTGTGTGTGCGTGTGTCTGTGTGTGCGTGTGTGTCTGTGTGTGTCTGTGCGTGTCTGTCTGTGTGTGTGTCTGCGTGTGTGTCTGTGCGTGCGTGAGTGTGTCTGCGCGTGTGTGTCTGTGTGTGTCTATGTGTGTCTATGTGTCTGTGTGTGTGTGTGTCTGTACGTGTGTGTCTGTGCGTGCGGCTGTGGCACCGTGCACTGTGTGTGTGGGGAGCGGTGGCACAGTTGTTAGCGTGGCTGGACTGCGATACCCGCTCATGGTCACCAGCATCACTGACGATTATCTAAACCGGGCTTGGGCATCCCCTCGGTCGACTCAGCCTCAAATGATTACCTGGCGTGGTTTGTAAACAGCACTGGGGAGACAAAGGCGGTCGGGCGTGGTTCTGATCACTCGCCCCCTTCGGGTGCCTTCATAGGTGGGCAATAACAGCACTTGACCCAAACGTGTACGAAGGGTATTAGGGGGATCTTTGTATTTGGTGTGTGTGTGTTGCACGCCGCACATCAGGAGCAGGGAGCGTGGTGGGTTGTGTGGGTTGACGCGTACGTGTGTGATGGGGTGGGTGGAGGTGTGGTGGGTGGTGTGTGTGGGGGGGGCTGAGAAGGGGGGGGGCACACCAGGCCCTATCAATGCTATCTCTGAATCTTTTCTCACTCCCTGAACAGGCTGTTGTTTTTAGCCTTATCAGCGCCGCTCCAAATGCGAGTAAATTTGTGTATAGATTGCGCCGTGCCACACGACTATCGCCCAATTTATTACAGAGGCAGAGAGGGGATGGAGTTATGGGCGGCGCGGGCCCTGCTGCACTCCTCTGATAAAATTGTGCTGCTGCTGCTGCTCCTGCTGCTGCTGCTGCCCACGACTAATAATAATCATCATGCCGCTGCTGCTGCTGCCGTGAGCTGAGGGAGCGGTGAGCTGAGGGCGGTGAGCTGAGAAGTGAGCTGAGGGCGGTGAGCAGAGAGGACGGTGAGCTGAGAAGTGAGTTGAGAGGGCGGTGAGCTGAGAGGGTGGTGAGTTGAGGGAGCGGTGAGTTGAGAGGGCGGTGAGCTGAGAGGGCGGTGAGCTGAGAGGGGGGAGCTGAGAGGGTGGTGAGCTCGGAGAGAGGGGAGCTGAGAGGGTGGTGAGCTGAGAGGGCGGTGAGTTGAGGGAGCGGTGAGTTGAGAGGGCGGTGAGTTGAGAGGGCGGTGAGCTGAGAGGGCGGTGAGCTGAGAGGGCGGTGAGCTGAGAGGGGGGAGCTGAGAGGGCGGTGAGCTGAGAGGGTGGTGAGTTGAGGGAGCGGTGAGTTGAGAGGGCGGTGAGCTGAGAGGGCGGTGAGCTGAGAGGGGGGAGCTGAGAGGGTGGTGAGTTGAGAGGGCGGTGAGTTGAGAGGGCGGTGAGTTGAGAGGGCGGTGAGTTGAGAGGGTGGTGAGTTGAGGGAGCGGTGAGTTGAGAGGGCGGTGAGCTGAGAGGGCGGTGAGCTGAGAGCGCGGGACCTCTCACCGGGACCTCCGCCACCCCACCACGGCGAGTGGGAATGGAGAGTTTGTGAGCGTGCGGAGCGGTGGCGCAGCAGATAGCGCGCTGCCCTTTGAACCTGGCGGCCCGGATTCGATTCCCACTCACGGCCAACATCGGTCCTGGGCCTCCACTGGGTCGACTCAGCATTAAATTAGTACCTGATGCGGTACGTAAGGGAGAACAAAGCGCCATCACACAGTGTGTCAGTTTGCAGTGTCGGCCATCATAGGCGTTTTCTAACAAGCACTTGGCCCAACAGTTTGTGGAGGCTACATGGGGGAATTTTGTCTGAGTGAGTCTGTGTGCGGTGATTGCACATCCAGCCCCATGCCCAACGTGACTCCCCCCTCCTTTCACCCCCCTCGCCCCCCCCCCCCTCACCCCCCCATCACCCTGGGCCACTCATCCCGACGTGAGTTACAGTCGCATCCCCAACGCCTGTGGGAGCGGAGGGCGCGAGGGAGAGTGCGGAGGAGGATGTGAAAGTGTGAGAGAGCATTTGCGAGTGTGTGGGAGTGAGTGAGAGTGTGTGAGAGAGTGTGAGTGTGAGAGAGTTTGAGAGAGCGAGAGTGTGAGAGAGTGTGCGTGTGAGAGTGTGAGTGTGAGAGAGTGTGAGTGTGAGAGAGTGTGAGTGTGAGAGAGTGTGAGTGTGAGAGAGTGTGAGTGTGAGAGAGTGTGTGTGAGTGTGTGAGTGTGTGTGAGAGTGTGAGAGTGTGAGTGTGTGTGATTGTGTGAGTCATGTGAAATTTTACTGACACAGTGCCACACACTGACACTGACACACTGACACACACAGACACACTGACACTGACACGCTGACAGTGACACACTGACACAGTGACACACTGACAGAGTGACACAGTGACACACTGGGACACTGACACACTGGGACACAGTGACACACTGACACAGTGACACGCTGACACACTTACACACTGACACACTGACACACAGACACACACTGACACACAGTGACACGCTGACACACTTACACACACTGACACACACTGACACACACAGACACACTGACACACACTGACACACACTGACACACTTACACACAGATACACTGGGACACTGACACACTGGGACACTGACACACTGACACACTTACACACACTGACACACAGACACACTGGGACACTGGGACACTGACACACTGGGACACTGACACACTGGGACACTGACACACTGACTGTGTTTACCGTGTGTGTGTTTACCGTGTGTGTGTGTTTACCGTGTGTGTGTTTACCGTGTGTGTGTTTACCAGCTGTGTGTGTTTACCGTGTGTGTGTTTACCGTGTGTGTGTGTTTACCGTGTGTGTGTTTACCGTGTGTGTGTTTACCGTGTGTGTGTTTACCGCGTGTGTGTGTTTACCGTGTGTTTGTTTACCGTGTGTGTGTTTACCGTGTGTGTGTTTACCAGCTGTGTGTGTTTACCGTGTGTGTGTTTACCGTGTGTGTGTTTACCGTGTGTGTGTTTACCGTGTGTGTGTTTACCGTGTGTGTGTTTACCGTGTGTGTGTTTACCAGCTGTGTGTGTTTACCGTGTGTGTGTTTACCGTGTGTGTGTTTACCAGCTGTGTGTGTTTACCGTGTGTGTGTTTACCGTGTGTGTGTTTACCAGCTGTGTGTGTTTACCGTGTGTGTGTTTACCGTGTGTGTGTTAACCGTGTGTGTGTTTACCGTGTGTGTGTTTACCAGCTGTGTGTGTTTACCGTGTGTGTGTTTACCGTGTGTGTGTTTACCAGCTGTGTGTGTTTACCGTGTGTGTGTTTACCGTGTGTGTGTTAACCGTGTGTGTGTTTACCGTGTGTGTGTTTACCAGCTGTGTGTGTTTACCGTGTGTGTGTTTACCGTGTGTGTGTTTACCGTGTGTGTGTTTACCGTGTGTGTGTTTACCGTGTGTGTGTTTACCGTGTGTGTGTTTACCGTGTGTGTGTTTACCGTGTGTGTGTTTACCGTGTGTGTGTTTACCAGCTGTGTGTGTGTTTACCGTGTGTGTGTTTACCGTGTGTGTGTTTACCGTGTGTGTGTTTACCGTGTGTGTGTTTACCGTGTGTGTGTTTACCGTGTGTGTGTTTACCGTGTGTGTGTTTACCGTGTGTGTGTTTACCAGCTGTGTGTGTGTTTACCGTGTGTGTGTGTTTACCGTGTGTGTGTTTACCGTGTGTGTGTTTACCGTGTGTGTGTTTACCGTGTGTGTGTTTACCGTGTGTGTGTTTACCAGCTGTGTGTGTTTACCGTGTGTGTGTTTACCGTGTGTTTACCGTGTGTGTGTTTACCGTGTGTGTGTTTACCGTGTGTGTGTTTACCGTGTGTGTGTTTACCAGCTGTGTGTGTTTACCGTGTGTGTGTTTACCGTGTGTTTACCGTGTGTGTGTTTACCGTGTGTGTGTTTACCGTGTGTGTGTTTACCGTGTGTGTGTTTACCGTGTGTGTGTTTACCGTGTGTGTGTTTACCGTGTGTGTGTTTACCGTGTGTGTGTTTACCGTGTGTTTGTTTACCAGCTGTGTGTGTTTACCGTGTGTGTGTTTACCGTGTGTGTGTTTACCGTGCGTGTGTTTACCGTGTGTGTGTTTACCGTGTGTGTGTTTACCGTGTGTGTGTTTACCGTGTGTGTGTTTACCAGCTGTGTGTGTTTACCGTGTGTGTGTTTACCGTGTGTTTACCGTGTGTGTGTTTACCGTGTGTGTGTTTACCGTGTGTGTGTTTACCGTGTGTGTGTTTACCGTGTGTTTGTTTACCAGCTGTGTGTGTTTACCGTGTGTGTGTTTATCGTGTGTGTGTTTACCGTGTGTGTGTTTACCGTGTGTGTGTTTACCGTGTGTGTGTTTACCGTGTGTGTGTTTACCGTGTGTGTGTTTACCGTGTGTGTGTGTTTACCGTGTGTGTGTTTACCGTGTGTTTACCGTGTGTGTGTTTACCGTGTGTGTGTTTACCGTGTGTGTGTTTACCGTGTGTGTGTTTACCGTGTGTGTGTTTACCGTGTGTGTGTTTACCGTGTGTGTGTTTACCGTGTGTTTACCGTGTGTGTGTTTACCGTGTGTGTGTTTACCGTGTGTGTGTTTACCGTGTGTGTGTTTACCGTGTGTTTGTTTACCAGCTGTGTGTGTTTACCGTGTGTGTGTTTACCGTGTGTGTGTTTACCGTGTGTGTGTTTACCGTGTGTGTGTTTACCGTGTGTGTGTTTACCGTGTGTGTGTTTACCGTGTGTGTGTTTACCGTGTGTGTGTTTACCGTGTGTGTGTTTACCGTGTGTGTGTTTACCGTGTGTGTGTTTACCGTGTGTTTGTTTACCAGCTGTGTGTGTTTACCGTGTGTGTGTTTACCGTGTGTGTGTTTACCGTGTGTGTGTTTACCGTGTGTGTGTTTACCGTGTGTGTGTTTACCGTGTGTGTGTTTACCGTGTGTGTGTTTACCGTGTGTGTGTTTACCGTGTGTTTACCGTGTGTGTGTTTACCGTGTGTGTGTTTACCGTGTGTGTGTTTACCGTGTGTGTGTTTACCGTGTGTTTGTTTACCAGCTGTGTGTGTTTACCGTGTGTGTGTTTACCGTGTGTGTGTTTACCGTGTGTGTGTTTACCGTGTGTGTGTTTACCGTGTGTTTGTTTACCAGCTGTGTGCGCGTGCGGTCTCCTACCCATCGTACCCCCCCACCTCTCGCTTGCGCCCAACAAGGTCAAGAGAAACAAACACCAATCACTCACCAATCACTCACCAATCACTCACTCGCCACCGCACAGATCTCGCGATGAGATGGGCGATAGCGAGCTATGGAGGGAGGGAGGGAGGGCGAGGAAGGCAGCGAGGGAGATCTGGAGTCTGAGCAGATGTGGCGGGGAGATAGCGAGGGATGATGATGCTGCTGCTGATGATGTTTATGACGAGACGCAGGTGTCTGCGAGCCGCGGGGACGTCTCCTCGCCGCTTGTGCTTCGTCAGGGCGCACGCTGCCGCTGCCGCTGCTGCTACTGCCGCTGCTGCCGCTGCTGCTGCTGCTGCCGCTGCTGCCGCTGCTGCTGCTGCTGCCGCTGCTGCTGCCGCTGCCTGCGGAGTGATCGCGCGATTGGCACGGGCTGGGGCCGCTTGCTAGCGGCACAGGCTGGCGGGACGGGATGGTGGGGAATGTGGAAAATTCCACATTCCCCACTATCTGGAGCAGGGAATCACTCGGGACTTCGCTCGCTCTGTTCGCTCCGTGAGCCTCAGTGTCACAGCTGCAATCCCGCCACGAATCACGGGACAAGTCACCCTCGATGCGTGGTGATGCCGCGTGTCTCTCTCTGTGTGTTGAGTGTCTCTGTGTGTCTCTGTGTGTCTCTGTGTGTTGAGTATCTCTGTGTGTCTCTGTGTGTCTCTGTGTGTCTCTGTGTATCTCTGTGACTCTGTGTGTCTCTGTGTGTTGAGTATATCTGTGTGTCTCTGTGTGTCTGTGTGTGTCTCTGTGTGTTGAGTATCTCTGTGTGTCCCTGTGTGTCTCTGTGTGTCTCTGTGTGTCTCTGTGTGTTGAGTATATCTGTGTGTCTCTGTGTGTCTGTGTGTGTCTCTGTGTGTTGAGTATCTCTGTGTGTCTCTGTGTGTCTCTGTGTGTCTGTGTGTGTCTCTGTGTGTTGAGTATCTCTGTGTGTCCCTGTGTGTCTCTGTGTGTCTGTGTGTGTCTCTGTGTGTTGAGTATCTCTGTGTGTCCCTGTGTGTCTCTGTGTGTCTGTGTGTGTCTCTGTGTGTTGAGTATCTCTGTGTGTCCCTGTGTGTCTCTGTGTGTCTGTGTGTGTCTCTGTGTGTTGAGTATCTCTGTGTGTCCCTGTGTGTCTCTGTGTGTCTGTGTGTGTCTCTGTGTGTTGAGTATCTCTGTGTGTCCCTGTGTGTCTCTGTGTGTCTCTGTGTATCTCTGTGTGTCCCTGTGTGTCTCTGTGTGTCTGTGTGTGTCTCTGTGTGTCTGTGTGTGTCTCTGTGTGTTGAGTATCTCTGTGTGTCTGTGTGTGTCCCTGTGTGTCTCTGTGTGTCCCTGTGTGTCTCTGTGTGTGTCTGTGTGTGTGGAACGGTTGGCAAACCCGGCACCCGTTATTTGATTCCCGCTCAGGGCGAGCAACACCGGTAACGATTATCTGAACCGTTCCTGGGTCTCCCTTAAGTCGCTTCAGACTCCAACGAGTACCTGGTGCGGTGTGTAAACATCACCACTGCGGAGACAAAGGCGGCCGCGCGCGGTGTAGCCCACCCACCCCCTTGTTTTCCGTGCCAGCCTTAATAGGTGCTCCTCGCAAACAGCACTTGCTCCAACAACCTGTTAAAGGCACAGGGGGCGGGGATTTTTATCTTTGTTTGTCGTGTGTGCGTGTGTGTGACCAGAGTTGTGTAACCTTATTGACAGCGGTCACGCGAGCGCCGTGCAATCCGTTCATCATCATCACCGCCGCCCTTCGCCGCTCTCAGCCTGCGAGCGCTTCTCTGCCGGACGATGATCTCCTCATCGTCCGCCAGGAGAGCGCTCGCACGCTCCTCATTGTCCCCCAGGAGAGCGCTCGCACGCTCCTCATCGTGCGCCACAAGAGCGCTCGCACGCTCCTCATCGTGCGCAGGAAGAGCGCTCGCACGCTCCTCATCGTGCGCCACAAGAGCGCTCGCACGCTCCTCATCGTGCGCAGGAAGAGCGCTCGCACGCTCCTCATCGTCCGCCACAAGAGCGCTCGCACGCTCCTCATCGTCCGCAGGAAGAGCGCTCGCACGCTCCTCATCGTCCGCAGGAAGCGGTCGAGTCGGCGGAGCCGGAGCTGTGACGGGCGAGTTTGAGTCGTGCTCCCGAGCGATGGCACGCTCCGCTTCTCCCCGCTCGCCATCCCCCTCTCGCGAGGGGCCGCGTTGCCGATCCACCGCTGGATGGAGGCCTCCTCCTGCCATCGCCGTCCGTCGCTAAGGACGCCGGCGCAGTCAGCCGTCCGGCTCCGGCGCGCGAGCATATTCGCCGCTCCGTCTCCGTGCGTTGTCGAGAACGTGGCCTTCCCCCAAGGGCCCCGCTCGCTTCCCGGAAGTCTGCTGGCCCGCACGAGCCCAGCCCGCTCCTGTGATTGCGGGCGTGCGTCTCTCCCGCTCTCCGTGTTGGCGTGGCCCAGCGGTGCCTCGCGGAGCCTCTCGGTTCCAGTGGCCGCCGCCGGCTCCGACTGCGGCGTGCGGCCTTGACCGGAGCGCAACTCCGAGCCGCCTGCTGCACCCACAGCGGTGTGGACGATCCCCTGACGTCGAGCGCAAGAGTAGGCCGTTGTGTGCCGGTGCCGGGGTCGTCATTTTTGACGTGACAATGGCACCGTCACTCCGTCGGGATCCCACAGCGGCAGCGACAATCAGCGCCCCCCGACCGGCACGCTGATGCCCCCGGGTCGCTCTTGCAAACGAGACTCCACCCCGGGCAGCTCTCGAGGTCTCAGCTCACCCGGCGGTTCAACAAAATCAACGTGAACTCTCTCCGACCTTTGTTCCATGCCGCTCTTTTCGGCAGCGTCTGCGTTTCTGCCCCACGCGTCCTGGCGATGGGTGATGATGCCGATCTCTCTCCTCGCGGGGGGGGGGGGGGGGGGTTTCGCTACCCGATTTTCCCGAGCGCTGCTCCTCCCTGCGCTCCCTCCACCTCTCCGCGTCTCCGGCGGCGCGATGCCGTGGCTCGTGTCGACCCAGCGTCTCCCTCGTGCCGCGTTAAGACGTGAGCCATGGGGGGTGCGGAACCTGCAGCCCGCGGGTCAACCGCAGGTCAACCGCGGGTCAAACGCGGGTCGAACGTGACTTCATCTCGCACGGCCTGTGGCCAACGTGGGCACCGCCACTTCGAGTGCGGCACGCAGACGACGTCCATCCGTCACCGCACGAGCGCCGGAGCCACGTCGGAGCCGCCCGGAGTTGGGATGGGGGTGGAGATTGTCGACCTGGCAGCAGGGCCGCGTGTCGCGCCGTTGCCCTCTGCCCGCGTTGTGATCGCGTGGCGATGTTGGCGTTGTGATCGCGTGGCGATGTTGGCGTTCGTGCCGAACGTTCGAGCTCCGACGGTGGCGCCCGAAAGTCCTGACGCGGTGCGGGAGAGGTTCGACGCACGGCAGCGATTGGCAGCTGGCAGCAGAGCGCGCAAAGCAGGATCGAGAGGCAGGAAGAGGATTGGACAATGGCATGACCCTCGCTGTGAAGGGAAGTGAACGGGGGGGGGGGGACGCGATGGCCGAGGGTGGAGCGTGACAGCTGAGCTGCAGCCAAGGGATGGAGCGCACCCGAGACACGCGGAGAGAGAGGGAGCCGCACGTCCGGCGCGGAGACGGAGCGATGAGTGAAATCAGCTCGTCGAGCGCTTGGCGGAGGCCTTCATCCAGCAGTGGATTGACCGTGGCTGCTGCTGACGCCGATGACAGTGGCGAGGTGCTGGTGGTGTCTGTGCCGCCGTGGGCCCAGCGTGGTCCCTGCGTAACGGGACGCGCGCGGTAGCGGACGCGGTAGCGGACGCGGGGAGCCATCGCCGCGCGGGGTTTATGGCCCCAGCAGCGAACGCCGCTGCCGCCGCTGGGGCTGTAACTCCGTGACGACACCCGCCCGCCCGCCCGCGGTGCGCTACGCGGCATTCTCACAATGCCAGAGCAGAGTGTGTGCGGCGTGTGTGTGTGTATGTACGTGTGTGTGTGTGTCCACATGTGTGTGTGTGCGTGCGTGCGTGTGAGTCCATGTGTGTATGTGCGTGCGTGTGCGTGCGTGCATGTGAGTCCGTGTGTGTGTGTGTGCGTGCGTGTGTGCGTGTAGCGTGCGTGTGTGTACGGGGAGCGGTGGTGCTCTACGAACGTGGCGACCCGGGCTCGATTCCCGCTCAAGGTCAACACCGGTCACGATTATCTGAACCGGTCCTGGGCCTCCCCTAGGTCGACTAAGCCTCAACTGAGTACCTGGCGCGGTGTGTAGTAAACATCGCCACTGGGGAGACAAAGGCGGCCGGGCGTGGTATTGGCCACCCATTCCATCGTGTGCCGCACGTGCCGGCCTGTATAGGTGCTCGCGAACAGCACTTTCCCCTACAGTCTGCTAATGCTATACGGGGGGGGGGGGGTCTTTGTGTGTGCGTGCACACACACACGTGCACACACACGCGCACACACACGCGCACACACACGCGCACACACACACACGCACACACACACCGTGTACACGTAAGCACACACGTGGGGGGGGGCAAGCCGTTGTCACAGATTGCAACACGTGGCCTCGCTATCAGCGAACTCATCTGGGCGACTGAAAATAGTTTTGGCCGCGATAAGGAGGAGGGGAGAGCGGTGCTTCTGAGATAGTGGCGGGCGGCGTGGGTGCTGGGTGAGCGGCAGGGCGAGTGGAGCGAGTGGAGTGCGGAGCGGTGGGTGATGATTGGGAGCGGGGTGGGGGTGGTGAAGTGATGTGAGCTCTGGGTTGGCAAACAGTGCGAGTCACGCAAAGCACGCGGGGTGGGAGGAGGAGGTGGGGGGCAGAGACACGATGGTGCGGGAGCTGCATCGGGGCGTCCCGTGTGTGTGTGTGTGTCAGCGTGTGTGTGTGTGTGTCAGCGTGTGTGTGTGTCAGCGTGTGTGTGTGTCTGCCTCGTTTCAGGTTGTACGCGCGTGCGTTGTAGTTTCAGGTTGTACGTGCGTGTGTGTGTGTCAGCGTGTGTGTGTGTCAGCGTGTGTGTGTGTCAGCGTGTGTGTGTGTGTGTCAGCGTGTGTGCGTGTCAGCGTGTGTGCGTGTCAGCGTGTGTGTCAGCGTGTGTATGTGTCAGCGTGTGTGTGTGTCAGCGTGTCTGTGTGTCAGCGTGTCTGTGTGTCAGCTACCACGTGTCGCACGAGCGGCTCTCCCCTCGATGATGATGATGATGAGCGATGTTGACGATGGTGGTGATGGCAGCGATGTGATCTCGGTCAGAATACTATCTCACGGGGGCAGGCTTCGGGTTAGATGTCGGGGTCAGGTTTGGAAAAGGGGGGCATCGATGATCGTGGCAATCCCCCCCTCCCTCCCACCTCCTCCGCGCTGCCCGGGAACTATCGGGGGGATCATTATGCACAAACGAGGCGTGGTATCGGCCCTCTCCATCACGAGCTGTTTGTGTTCTTATCGGGCAAATACAGTGGTGGGAGTCAACAGCGTGGGGTTGTCATGGGGACATCGTAGGAAAAAGGTCAGCGTGGGCCCCTATCGCATCGCGAGCGAGAGGGGGGAAGGAGGAGTGGGAGTGGGAGAGCGGTTGCGAGTGTTGGGGAAGAAGTGCCGATGAGCGACGGAGGAACGAATTCACCCCCCTGCTCCCTTCCCTCAGCCGTCCGTCCCTTCCTCCGTCTCGTTCATCCCGTCAGTCACGTGCCCCCCCCCCCCCCGGGGGCCGCGTCTTCTCCGCGTTGTCTCGACGCGAGCTCAAACCCCGGGCCGCTTTCCGACGTTCGCCGTCCCGTCGGCAGAGGCGGCAGGGCTCTGCTCGAAGCCGAGCGCCGCTGAACTGCCCAGCGTTTAATAGGCGAGGGGGGGGGGCCCCCCCCCCTCTCTCCGTGAGGTCTGGGTCCTCCTCGTTCGACGCTAAACTCCGCGACACGCAACGCACAGAACTATCGCGGCGAGCGTCGTTGCCGAGAATATTTGGTCGTCCTCAGCGCGGCGGCAAATTCGCCTCCTTCACGGACACTCTGTTCTCCTGTCGACGCGGCGGTGGTCCTTGCGTTCCCGAGGAACACCGTGTAGTGGGAAACATCGCGTTGTAATGAAGCGTGACGCATGAGATGCGCACGCAGGCCGAACAAAGGCCGAGGCGCGTGGCTAGCAGCCAGAAGCATCCAGCAGCATCCCGCCCCCTCGCCGAGGCAGCTGCACCGCCGCTTGTTCCTGCTCGCGCGACGTCGTTCCGGTCACTCGATGCGCGTTCTGAAAACGCGCTGCAGCAGCAGCAGCACGGACTGCACCTGCCTGTAGGTCCACAACAACAAACACATCCCGCCAGGTCGGCTCTTGGTGCTGCCTGGTTGACGCCCTCCGTGGGTGTTGGGACAAGCGGCTCGGAATACGCGGCTGATGATTCATAGCGTTCATCATCATCGCCGCCATCATCATCATCGCCGCCATCATCATCACCACCATCATCATCGCCGCCATCATCATCATCACCGCCACCATCATCATCATCGCGTTCATCTCATAGCGTTCATCATCATCACCGCCATCATCATCGCATTCATCATCATCACCGCCATCATCATCATCATCGCATTCATCATCATCACCGCCATCATCATCATGATCGCATTCATCATCATCACCGCCATCATCATCATCGCGTTCATCTCATAGCGTTCATCATCATCACCGCCATCATCATCATCACCGCCATCATCATCATCACCGCCATCATCATCATCATCGCGTTCATCATCATCATCACCGCCATCATCATCGCGTTCATCATCATTGCCGCTATCATCATCATCACGTTCATCTCATCGCGTTCATCATCATCATCATCGCTGCCATCATCATCAACATCGCGTTCATCTCATAGCGTTCATCATCATCACCGCTATCATCATCATCATCATCACCGCCATCATCATAATTACCGCCATCGCTAGCCCCCTGCCCCGCGCGAGTGAATGAGGGCGCGAGTGAATGAGAGGCACACACTCGCTGTGTATAGCTCGTGAGGGCAGGTGGCGGAGATCACACGTGGCGCTGCCTGTGTGTTGCATTAACAGCTTCACAGTTTCATCTCCCGGGCGGATATCATCTCTCCCAGCCTGACAGCTCCCCGACTCTCCCATCATCTCCTCCCATCTCTCTTATCGCTCCCAATTCTGCCGTATCTCCCATCTCCTCCCATCTCTCTCATGTCTCGTATCTCTCTCATCCCTCTTCACCTCTCCCATCCCTCCAATCCCTGCCCTGCCTCGCAGCTCTGCTGCTCGCGCCTGAGACCGGGCAGGTGCTCGGCACGCGGCTGCGGCGTGTGGGTGGGTGGGGGTGGGGTAGAGAGTGGGTACCCCAGTAAGAACGTCGCTGACGCAGCGATGGTCATCGGGCGTTCGGTCTTGAGCCCCCTATCTCCAGCCCCCCTCCCCCGCTTCCCCCTTAGAGGGGTGGGTGGTGGTGTGGGGGGGCGGTTGCCGGACGGAATTGAAACCGCGTGGCTCCGGGAACCGGTCGCGAGTCCCGGTCGCGTTGCCTCACTGCGTTGCGTCGTCTCCGGCGGACGCGTGGCGTCACAGTGGGGGGGGGGGGGCTAGGGGGGTGGTGTCACACTCAGTGGGGGGGCTAGGGGGGGTGGTGTCACACTCAGTGGGGGGGGGGGGGGGGGCTAGGGGGGGTAATTATTAGCTGCGGTCTCTCCCCCCTCCTCCCCCCACCAGACGCGGGTGTTGTGCAACTCCAAGGGGCAGGTGCCACGATAGGGAGAGCGATAGGGCCGGGGGCTTGCGTGGGAGGGATGTGGATTACGTCCCGGCCGGATTTGATAGCGGTGATTAGATTGGGTTAGCAACCCCCCTCCCTCCCTCCCCCCCCCGTGAGGTCACTCCTCGTGCTTCACCCTCCTCCCTCTCCCGGCTCTTCCTCTCTCCACCTCGTCAATCCCCTCCCCGCCTCCCCCTCCTCATCCTCCTCCTCCGCACTATCGCCTCTTCCTCGCACTCCTCTGCATCCTCCTCCATGTCCCCCCCCCCCCCCGCTGTTCTCACAGCAGCAGCAGCCTCGTCGAGTCCGGGTGGAGTGAGCGCGCGGTAGGAGGGGGGGTGGAGGGGGGGGGGTGCAGGGTGGAGGGGGGGGATGGAGGGGGGGTGGAGGAGTCTCGCCTGTGAGTGAGACGGTGCGAGCCTGCGTCGTGAAGCGCGCTGCTGCTGGTGGTGGTGCAGCGGTTAGCGCTGCGCTACGAATCCGGCGACCCCAAGTTCAATTCCCGCTTACGGCCAACACCGGTGACGATTGTCTGAACCGATCCTGGGCCTCCCCTAGGTCGACTCGGCCTCAAATGAATAGCTAATGCTATGTGTAAAAACATCGCCACGAGGGGGAGACAAAGGCGGCCGGGCGTGGGGCGGGTTTAATGGTTCATCATGGCCAGAACCCCAGGTGGGCCTGTTACCCGTGGCTTTTACTCCGGGTTCTCTGCGTCCCTGCCAGAGCTGATCACACCACCGCTAGGCAGCCGCGCCACGTCTCGGAGCCGACACAGCGCGTCGCTGCAATTGGTGATCGCACACGGAGAGCAGCGACATCGCCCCCCCTCCCCCCCCTGCTGCGAGCACGTGGCAGGAGGGGCCCTCGTGAGCAAGGAGTTGTGAGGCTCTGCGAGGCTTTCGCGGGCAAACGAGCTGAGCCATCGGTGACTAGGCACGAGCGGGTGGCACGCTTGGCACACGGGGTCACAAGTCAGGGGTCACAAGTCAGGGGTCACAAGTCAGGGGTCACAAGTCAGGGGGTCACAAGTCAGGGGTCACAAGTCAGGGGGTCGCAAGTCGTGGGTCGCAAGTCGGGGGGTCGCAAGTCAGGGGTCGCAAGTCAGGGGGTCGCAAGTCAGGGGTCACAAGTCAGGGGTCACAAGTCAGGGGTCACAAGTCAGGGGTTACAAGTCAGGGGGTCTCGGTGATTTGCGCCGTGGCCGACTCGCCGGACACTGCACCCCCCCGCTCAGCACCTCCCCCCATTCTTGTCCCCCCCCTCTTGCCCCCCCCCCTCTTGTTCCCCCTCTTGCCCCCCCCAGCCCCCCTCTTGCCCCCCCATTTGCCCCCCCCAGCCCCCCTCTTGCCCCCCCCCAGCCCCCCTCTTGCCCCCCCCAGCCCCCCTCTTGCCCACATCCCCCTCGTTCGGGATTTGCATATTAGATTAGGACGTGTCCGTCTCGCGGCGGCGGGGAGGGAGGGAGGGAGGCGAGCGAGCGCTCTGCTCTCCGTGTTATCGTCGCGTCCGCGGGTATAATGAGGTTTTTGTCATATTTGGACGTTGGTCACCCAACTGGCCGATAAGCGCACGGGATAAGAAGAGACACAGGAATTCGCGATATGCGTGGGAGTGTTTTCGCTCCCTCTCCCGCGCTGGTGCAGCGCCCGGGACGCGGGACTGCCCGCTCCGTTCGGCAGCATCGCCCCACCGGACTTCACTCCCACGTCCCATCTCATGAACCCTTCCTGTGCGCGCGCCCGCAACGTGTCATGTGGGGAGCGATGGGGGCAGCGGTTAGCGCTACGCTGAGCTACGAACCCGGCGACCCGAGTTCGATTCCCCGCTCGCGGCCAACACCGGTGACGATTGTCTGAACCGGTCCTGGGCCTCCCCTAGGTCGACTCAGCCTCAAATGAGTAACCGTTGCGGTGTGTAAACATCTCCACCGGGGAGACAAAGACGGCCGGGCGTGGTGCTGGCCACCCACCACCCTCGTGTGCCGTGCCGGCCCTCACGGCTGTTCGCTAGCGGCACTTGCCCCAACAGTCTGTAGAAGGCTACATATGTCAGGGGGATCTTTGTCTTTGTGTTATGAAATCTCGCGAGTAGGCGGCTGTGGTGGCGATGTCTGTAACAGCAGCGACGGTAATGCCGCAGTTATCTCTGCCTTGTTCAGTCACCCCAGACCCCCCCTCCTCCTCCTCCCCCCGCCCCAATCCTCCCCCCTCCCAACGTCCTCCCCCTTTAATTCATTCCTGTAAAGTCTTGTGAACGCGACGCGCACGGAATGGTGCGAGTGTGCGCGTGTGTGCTAGAGAGGAGTGTGCGCGTGTGCGCTAGAGAGAGTGTGCCGTATTGTGGGGGGGGGGGTATCTGAGCCCATTTCTGGGCATCGCCTAGGTCGACTCAGCCTTAAATGAGCACCCCGTGCCGGTGTTGATAAACATCGGCGCTGGGCGGAGGGGGACAGAGAGCGGAACGCAGCGTGGTAGCTGCGGCTGGCGCCCCCAGCCCCTCCGTGTGCCGTGCCGGCCTTCTTCGTGGGTGCGACCCGCCGCCGGCCCCCGACCCCGACGGCCCCTTGAAGCTCCACGGGGGCGGCGGCGGCGTCGTCTGTCTGTGGCGCAGTGGCCAGCGAGTCGTGCTACAAACCCGAGTGCGGTTCCCGCCCATTGTCAATATCCGTGACCAGTATCTGAGCCTCCCCGAGGTCAACTCAGCCTCACATCGATAGTAGTACCTAGTTAGTAGTACCTAGTTAGTAGTACCTAGTTAGTAGTACCTAGTTAGTAGTACCTAGTTAGTAGTACCTAGTTAGTAGTACCTAGTTAGTAGTACCTAGTTAGTAGTACCTAGTTAGTAGTACCTAGTTAGTAGTACCTAGTTAGTAGTGCCTGGCGCGCGGTGCGGTGTCAACACGAGGGACACAGACGCGGCCAGGCGTGGTGCTACCCCCCCGCCCCCCCCCCCCCCCCGTGTGCCGTGCCGGCCTTCATGGGTGCTCGCTCACGACACTTGCCCCAATAGTCCGCTAAGGCCATCCAGGGGATCCTGGTTTGTTGCGTGTCTGGAGTGACTATCCACGGGGACACGACATCAGCTGTTCCGTGAGCCGCTCCGTCTGCCTGCGACGTAGCGCGTGCTTCCAGAGCTCGTGGCGGGGGGGGGCACGCTCCTCACAAAGTCGCTCGGCTGCGGTGGTTCACTCAGCATCCGCCTGCCGTGAGTGTCCCCCTGGACACACGCACGTGTGCGTGCGTGCGTGCGTGTGTGCGTGCGTGTGTGTGTGCAACTGCTGCTCCTTAGCCACACACACGCCACCACTCGTCACAGTCAACTACGTGTGTGTGTCTAAGGAGCAGCAGTTACACACACAGTAGCAGTGACACACACACGTGTGTGTGTGTCACTGCTGCTAGGCCCTAGACACACACACAGCAGCAGTGACACACACACACACATACGTGTGTGTGTGTCACTGCTGTCAGTGTCAGCAGCAGCAGCAGCACTGCTGGAGGCTGCCCTGCTCGAGGACGTGGCTACCTGGGTGGGTGGTGGCAGCTGTGATTTAATTATCATCGCCTGCAATGATTTGTTGCAAAACGGGACAGTGCGGTTACCGCAGAGCGCGTATCGCACAGGACACTGCGATATCTACGCATCTCGCTATCTTCCGTGCGCGCGCGCGTGTGTGTGGAGAGCGGTGGCGCAATGGTTAGCACACAGGGCTATAAACACGGCGACCCAAGTTCGATTTCCGGCCGTGACCAACATCGGTGGTTTCGTGATTTTGGACCCGGTCCTGGGCCTCCCCTAGCTCAATTCAGCCTTAAAACAAGTACTTTCAGCAGTAGGTGAACTCTTTAATTACTGGGGAGACAAAGGTGGCCAGCCGGGCGTGGTGCTGGCCAACCTTCCCCGATGCTCGCTAACGGCACTTTCCCCAACAGTCTGTTTCGGCTATACAGGGGACCTTTGTCTGTGTGCAGGTGTATATAATCCATAATAGTCGGTTAGATCGCGTAAAAATATAAATGTGTCATTAAACCCGCCACCACTCGACACAGACAACTCGTAAGGGTTGTCACGTAAACAGAACGTGCAAATTCGTCACTAGTACAGCACACCGGTGTGTTGGAGAGCCAAGCCACAACATTTACAATCTGTATGTGTGTATAACTGCTGCTGTGTACATACGTCTGCAATTAGGTATGTCTATATGTGTCTATATGTGTGTTTGTGTGTGTCTATATGTGTGTTTGTGTGTCTATATGTGTGTTTGTGTGTGTCTATGTGTCTATATGTGTGTTTGTGTGTGTTTGACTCCCGGCCACACAGTTACACAGAGTCCTCGCTCCCACATTATTCAACATCATCTTCGACCGTGTCATTCGAGAAGCCTTCCATGGCTGTACCAGTGGCACAGATACAATGGGAGGCTGATTGATGCCCGGATTCGGTCGAGGGATGGCTCCCTACTGGTCAACCATGTTACGGACGCTGATGATCTGGTGGTTGCTGCTCACTCTGAGAATGAGTTGGAGGTTCTGCTGAACCTGGAGCATGCCGATAAAAGGTGGGGCCTTACTATCAGCCCCACCAAAACTAGGCACCAGCCTGGGTATTTTGTATCATCCATTACTCCAACCCCCTCAACTCCCCATTGACGATCAAGCAGTTGTGGAGAGAGTTTTCCATTTGTGGGCAGTGTGCTTTTGACCGGCTCTGGTTTGACAGCAGAGGTCTCACTCCGAATCAGTCGAGCGGCATTATCTTTTCATCGGCTGCGTAACGCCGCTGTGTGGAGCTACCTACCTGGTCTGTCGCTCGGCACGAAGCTTCGGGTCTTCTCGGCCACGGTCATTCCCTCCCTTCTCTACACTTGCGAAACGTAGACCCCCCTAATGGATGGAACATCTTCGCCGGTTAGAAACATTTAGGCTGGCCTGCCTACGATTCCTCCTGGGTTTAACCAGGCTGGATTGTGTGAGCTCACAAATCCTTGAAAGATCTGGACACATTCCCATCACTGAGCTCCTCCAGCAGGCAAGGCTGCATTGGCTGGGTCATGTAGCCCGCATGCCCAGCCACCGAATTCCCAAGCAGCTTCTGTTTGGCCAGATAGAGGGGGATAAAAGGGCACGACATGGGCTGCAGAAGAGATGGACTGATGTGGTACAGGAGGATCTGGAGCTGAGTTGACTTGCCAAAGATTGGTCCCAGCAGTGTCAAGATCGGCCTCTATGGAGGAGGCTCGTGAAGGACGCTACTGGTCACAACGAGTGGAGTGCCAGGGAGCACAGTTGGAGCATCTAGCAATAATCTCAGTCAGTCAACCCATGGCACCTAGACCTCTTCCGGGACCTCCTGTCAGCGAGCCTTCAACACTTCACGTGGCCTCAAAGTGCACCTCGCTTGGCACAGGCGCCCTGGTGACGTCACCACCACTTAGTGGCGAATGGTGGTTGTTGTTGTTGTGTTGTTGTTGTGTGTGTGAGCACTCGTTATCTGATGCTGCTGTTGCTCGGGGAAGTCGCTGCTGCTGTTGCCGCGATCTTGGCGCCCACTCTCAGATTGAGACAAATGCAGAAGTTCCCTTCCGCGCTACCGGGAGGTGAAGAAAGCGCGCACACACACACGTGCACACGCACGCGCACACACACACGTGCACACGCACACACGCACGCACACGTACAAAGACAAAGACCCCCCCGTATAGCCTTGACAGACTGTTGGGGTAAGTGCTGTGAGCGAGCACCTAATGAAGGCCATCGCAGGACACGATGGGTTGGATGGCCAACACCACGCCTGGCCACCTTTGTCTCCCAAGGGGGTGATGGTTACACACCGCACCAGGTACTCATTTGAGGCTAAGTCACCGTCTTGGATTCCCAGGACTGGGTCAGATAATTATCGTAACCGGTGTTGGCCGTGAGCGGGAATCGAACTCGTGTCGGCGGGTACGTAGCGCAGCGCGCCAACTGATGCGCCACCACTCCCCACGTACACACACAGACGCGCACACACACGACGCGCACACAGAGACGCGCACACACAGACGTGCACACACAGACGCGCACACAGAGACGTGCACACACAGAGACACACACAGAGACACACACAGAGACACACACAGACGCGCACACACAGAGACACAAACAGAGACGCGCACACACAGAGACACACACAGAGACGCGCACACACAGAGACACACACAGAGACGCGCACACACAGAGACGCGCACACACAGACGCGCACAAACAGGGACGCGCGCACACAGAGACACACAGAGACGCGCACACACAGACACACACACACAGACACACACACAGAGACACACACACAGAGACACACACACACAGACACACGCACACAGAGACACACGCACACAGAGACACACACACACACAGAGACACACACACAGACACACACAGAGACACACACACACACAGAGACACACACACACACAGACACACACACACACACACACAGACACACACACACACAGACACACACACAGACACACACACACACATAGACACACACACACACAGACACACACACACATACACACACCACACAGACACACACACACACAGAGTCTTCTCTGCATGGAGCCGGCTCCGTGGGAATGTCGCCGTCTCTGTTATCACGCGCGACACAGAGAGGAGAGAGAGTGGGGGGGGGGGCTTGCTGGTGCCCCCCCCCCCCACTCTGCTGTCCGCACGATGCCCGTCTCCGTTCGAGCCTTCACCTTGGGAGGGCGAGCGAGCGAGCGAGTGGGGGGGGGGGGGTGTCCCCCCGCAGCGGTTCAAGGGGGGGGGGGGTATTGTGTCTCCCTCCGCCAGCCCAATTCAGTTCTCGCGGACTGCGCACTCCGTGGCCCCAGAAGGTGGGGGGTGGGGGGGGGATCTCGTGATCGCAGTCTCGGGGTTGTTAAGGCACGGCGGCCGGGGGGGGGGGGCTGTGGATGTGAGCGGCCAGGGAGGGGGCAGTCGAGCTGGGGAAAGGGGGGGATGGTGGTGGGGATATAAGCTGCCTGGTATGCAAAGCGGGCGGGCGATAGGGATCTGCTTGTCATTATGCTCTCATTTTCATGTCTATTTCCTTAATGAAGAAAGCCCGGATCAGACTTGGCCTCGCCGGGTCTGTGCGGGCCGATAACTCGCTCCCTGCGCCTCTCTCTCTCTCGCACGTTAATCCGCGGCAATTACTACGCCCGCGGGCAATCAGGCCTGATGCTCCACCAGCAGCACCTCCACCACCAGCAGCACCAGGCACGGCGACTCCACCGCGCTCGGTGATGCAAACGGGCAACGGCGCACCTACAGAGACGGGGAGAGTGAGCGGGAGAGAGCGAGAGAGAGAGAGTGAGCGGGAGAGAGCGAGAGAGTGAGAGAGAGAGAGAGCGAGAGAAATGGCATTGCCTCCGCCGCCCTGCATGTTATTCCCACTTTGGGAATGCGTCTATCTGCGGGATGGAGATGATCGGGGTGGGGTGGGGTGCGAGTCAAGTTCTTAGATTTATTTCTCCTTGCTGCCGATGCCGCGACTGGCGTTTTCATCTCCACTTTATTCCACCTCGGATTATGCAAAGCAGATTAACTCGGCCCGAAAAAAAATGAAAGAGAGAGTGATGGAATGGAAATTGCCGTCTTGAGGAGGAGGAGGGGGAGGAGGGGGAATCGGTGAGCGGCGCCGGGAGGGGCCGCGGAGACCGCCGAGGTTCGTCCGTCCGTGATCTCCGTCTCTCACTCGAGACGGACGGAGACACGCGGAGACACGCGGGGACACGCGGGGACACGCGGGGACACGCGGGGACATGGAGACCCATAGGGGGGCGGGGGGGGCGACACACGGAGACACCCGGCCCATAGGAACCCCGTCTCTCATGGGAACCCAGCGACGCGACATTTCCACCCACAGGGAACGCTCATCATCATCCCCTTCATCAGCGCCCCCATCATCATCATCCCCATCATCATCACCGCCGTCATTGTGCCTCCGCTCGGGGCAGCAGTGGCGAGAGTAGAGCCGATGAAAACTCGTGAATGCGCGAGACAATGGGCAGCCCCGGGGGGGCATCCAGGGCGCCCAGCCCGGGCACAATGACTCCCCAATGAAGTGTCCACATCCGGAGGAGAGGGGGGGGGGGAGATGGGGGAGCCACTCCCCCACATGAGGAGGGCTGCAGTGAAAACATCCGTGGCGCGGGATGGAGGCAGGGGCAGCAGCAGCCTGCCCTGTCTCCCCACGCTGCCGGCCCTGCTTGAGACGAGACACTGCTGGGCAATAAACAGCGATACGTGAACAAATGCACACGCAAAGACAAAGGTTCCCCGTATAGCCTGAATAGACTATTGGGGCAGCACCACGCCCGGTCGCCTTTATCCCTCACCGGTGTTGGCCGTGAGCGGGAATCGAACTCGGGTCGCCGGGTTCGTAGCGCAGCGTAGCGCAGCGTAGCGCTAACCGCTACATGACCGCTCCCCACACACACGACACAACACACAAAAACAAAGATCCCCGTTGTAGCCTGTAACGGACTGTAGGAGCAAGTGCCGTTAGCGAGCGCCCATGAAGGCCGGCACGGCGCACGAGGGGGAGGGGGGGGGCAGCATCACGACTGGCCGCCTTTGTCTCTCGAGTGGCGATGTTTACACACCGCACCAGGTACTCATTTGAGGCTGAGTCGACCTTGGGGAGGCTCAGAACGGCTCAGATAATCGTCACTGGTGTTGGCCGTGATCAGGAATCGAACTCGGGTCACCGGATTTGTACACTACCACTCCCACCACACACACCACACACACAACACACACAGAACCGCCGTTCACCACTAAGTGGTGGTGACATCAACACAGCGCTCGTGCCAGGCTAGATGCACTTTGAGGCCACTTGAAGTGTCAAAGGCCCGCTCACAGGAGGTCACGGGACAGATCCAGGTGCCATGGGTTGACTGAGATGACTGGCAGATGCACCACCTGTGCCCCCTACTGTGCCAACTCGCTGTGCCTTAGCCGCCCGGCGCTCCGCTCGTTGTTGTGAGCGTCGCTCCCCTGCGCTCCGTTGTTGTTGGAGGGCGACTGCCTCCAACTCCTCCGCAGCGTCCTTCACGAACCTCCTCCACTGAGGCCGATCTTGACACCGCTGGTACCAGTCATCGGCAAGTCCACTCAGCTCCACATCCTCCTGTACCAAATCACTCCATCTCTTCTCTAGCCCGTTCCGTGCCCGTTTAGCCCCCTCCATCCAGCCAAACACACACCACACACATCACACACAACACACACACACATCACACACACACATCACACACAGGTGCATTTTGTTAAGATAATATTGGTATTTGGTCGTTCTTGCCGTGTTTTTGGTGCCGTGTGGTTGGTGGTGGTGCAGTGTGGTTGGTGGTGGTGGTGCAGTGTGGTTGATCGTGGTGGTGGTGGTGTAGTATGATTGTGGTGGTGGTGTAGTATGATTGTGGTGGTGGTGTAGTATGATTGTGGTGGTGGTGTAGTATGATTATGGAGCGGTGGTGTCATAACGGGGTGTGTGGACAGGGCTCACCAGCTCGGACGGTGGTGTGTCGTAGGCGGTGAGGGCAATTCTTTTACCGATAGATAGGTTTGGCGGTGGCGGTGGTTGTTGATGAGGAGCGCTCTCTCATTGACTCATCGGTGGATGAGCTGACACGACACCAATCGGCGCGTCGGCACAACGCTTGTGCACATGCCCATCGAAGTGTTTGGCTGTGCTGGGTGGTGGAGGGTTTATAATCGCAGTGACCACGTGGCATAAACATGTGACTTGCTTGTGACGTCACTGGGGAGGGAGGGGCTTAGCGGCACGTGCTTCCTGTTAAGGTACAGTACATAGTCGATATACAGTAGAGAGCGGTGGCTGCTATCGTGAAAGTTGTCGGCTTTGCTCCCGAAGTTGTCTAAACAAGATTTACATGGGCTAATAAAGCTTCGTTTACCGTTATTTATCGATGCGAGACCACATCCTGAGTGTAAATCACCCTGAGCTGCTTAATTAGTGAGGTGCAGAGGGAGAAAGTTAATTAGACGCCAATCAACATCAAGCGTGAAGCATCGTCTTGGTGGCTTAATCATGTTGAGTGGTTGAGGTGGTGGTGGTGGTGCTCTTTGTGGTTGCGTTAGTGGTTGTGATGGCGATGTCAATGATGTTGATGATGATGATGATGTTGGCGGTGATGGTCATGTCGTCGTCGATCAAGTTTATGTTGATGGTGGTGATGTCGGTGATGTTGATGGTGGTGATGTCGGTGACGTTGATGATGGCGGTGATGTCGGTGATGTTTATTTTTATGGTAGTGATGTCCGTGACGTTGATGATGTGGGTGATGTTCGTGGTGACGGTGCTGCAGGCTGCGTGGGGGAGGAGGATGACGACGGCTCTCTGGCGGAAGTCCCTGACCTGGGGGGCACGGAGGGGGACACGGGGGGCACGGAGGGGGACACGGACACCGATGATCGCGACCCCTGCTCCTCCGACCCCGATGACGATCGAGCCCCGCCCAGCAGCGCTGCCGACTCACCAGGTGAGAGAAGGGGCGGAGAAGTGAGGGCTGCGAAAGAGGGGGGGTAGTAGGGCAGGTGAGGGGGTGGGGGGTAGTGTGGCAGGTGAGAGGGTGTGGCAGTGTGGCAGGTGAGAGGGTGTTATTGATTGTGATGGAGCAGAGCGGCCGTGTCGCGCGGGCCTGGGGCTGCGTGCACAATGAGGGGGAGGGGGAGGGGGCGGCTGAGCTCCAGCCTCCTGCCATAGCAGGAGGCTGGAGCTCAGCCACAGGTGCAGACACAAGGTTCTGTGTCGCCCCACTCTGCACGGCATTCCGTCTATCTGATGAAACCCGCCGGCCGAAACATCACCTAATTAATATATTCCTCCCCCTCGTCTGATACCCAACTCGCCTCTCGGTAACTGATATGGCAGCCCCAGCCCCAGCAGTGGAGCGGTCGCTTGGTCGAAAGCCGCTTTGTGCGGTCCATCGCCGGGTCGGGTCGCTTAGAGGTCACCCTTTTGACCCTTGTGCCGTGGGTGGTCTTTGGCGGAGGAGCCCGGGGACCCCGCACGATCGGGTCGCTTTGCCAACTCCGAAAGCTGCCGCGCAAATTACCCTGGCGTCTTGCCGATTGAACGTGGGTCCTCGTTCGACGCAAACCCCCATAATGCAGCGTGCGCTGTGGAGAATACGACTCCTGTTGTCCGCAACGACTCGCACAGAGACCCCTTAGCCGACGTGTTGAGTTGACCGTTGGGCTTGTGCGCCACTGCCAACCACAGCAGCATCGACAGATAGTTTATTTGATTTCAGAGAGCCCCCCACCGCCCACCGCTCACGTGTAAACTAGCGCTCTCGGACGGGAATTCATTTCCCCCTGAATATTTTCCGGGTCGCTGGGAGCGCCGGAGTCACGTGACCAGAAGCATCCACCGCCACGGCCTCCTGTCTTGCCGTGCCCCCGCCGAGAGAGGTGGGCACGCTAAGCGGCGGGCGCGTGCCTCCGGTGCCGCCGGCAGCGCCGTGCCCATTGCTGGCGGAGACGGGCGGAGCCTCTGGTGTCCGTGCCCTCAGATCGACGGCGGTTGGTCGGCGCGTCGCTGGTCGCGGCCGAACGGGGCGCTCGCGACGAGGGCGCCGAGCTGGCGATGACTCGTTGAGTTCACGTAAATCACTTGCGCCAGTCGGATGTTCAGGCGTGGGTCGGGGAAGTGAGACGCGACGCACACGAGGCCGGCAAAGGCCAGACCGAGAGAAGGGGTTTTTGGAATCGTGGGGATGAATCGGATTTTGCGGGACAGGGGCGGCTCCCAGCATGCGCACTTTGGCCACTCGGGCAACGCGACGATCGCTGCGATTGTCTCGAAACTAACGCGAGCATCGCACGCGCACGCACAGACATACACGCACCCACACAACAACAACAACTGGTTGTGCCGTCAGCATGCAGCTTTTACTAGGCAAGGTGCACCTTGAGACCCCGTGAAGTGCGGAAGGCTTGCTGACAGGAGACCACGGGACAGACCCAGATGTTATGGGTTAACCGACTGAGATGACTGTCAGATGGACCACACATGCTTCCCACTGGGTCATCTTGCAGTGTTTTAGCCGCCCGGTGCTCTGCTCGTTGTTGTGAGCGTCCCTCTTCTGCCCTCCATTGTTGTTGGAAGACGACTGCCTCCAACTGACCAGTGGCGTCCTTCACGAGCCTCCTCCAGAGGCCGACCTTTATACCTGCTGTCATTGGCAAGTCCGCTCAGCTCCACATCCTCCACGCCCGTTTAGCCCCCTCTCTCCGGCCAAACAGAAGCTGCTTCATCATGCGGTGGCTGCACATGCAGATTATATGACCCATCCAGCACAGCCACCATGCCTGGTGGAGGAGCTCACCGATGGGACTGTGTTCAGAGCTTTCAAGAATGTGTAAGCTCCTGGCTCCTGGTTAAGCCCAGGAGGGATTGCAGACAGGCCAGACTTAATGTTTAAAATCAGGGGAGATGCTCCTTCAGAGGGGTCCAGGTTTCACAAGCATACAGAAGGGGGGGCATGACTGACCGAGAAGACCCAGAGCTTTGTATGGAGCGATAGGTCAGGTAGCTTCTACACAGGGTTGCATCCACACAAAGAACCCCCGTATAGCCTGGAACAGACTGTTGGGGCAAGTGCTGTTAGCGAGCACGTATGAAGGCCAGAACGGCACACGACGGGGTGGGTGACAAGCACCACACCCGACCGCCTTTGTCTCCCCGGTGGCGATGTTTACACACCGCACCAGGTCCTCATTTTAGGCCGAGTCGACCTAGGGGAGGCCCAGGAACGGTTCAGATAATCTTCACTGATTTTGGCCGTGAGCGGGAATCAAACTCGGGCCGCCGGGTTCGTAGTGCAGCGTAGCGCTAACCGCTATACCACCGCTCCCCACACACACACACACGTACACAAACACACACAACCACGTGTACACAACACACACACACGTACACACACAACCACGTGTACACAACACACACACACCTACACACAAACACAACCACGTGTACACACACGTACACACACACACACTCACGCAGGTGCGTACAAGAGACACGCATCTTTGTATTTGCACGGGGAGAGGATGCGGGCGCGTGGGGCTATTCATGAAGGGTGACCGCAGGGCAGGAGGGGGTGGGGGGGCGCTACTTGCCGGCCCCCCGCCACGGGCGGAACGAAAGCAAAGCAGCCAGCGCTCCGTCACCGCCACCGTTGATCCCACGGCCGGGGAAATTCATCTGCTCCCCCCTCCACCCCTCCACCCCTCCACCCCCGGCCTTGTTCCCCCGCCGCGGCGCGCATCGGAGCCCCGCCGAGGCTTTGGTCGGCCGGACGTAGCGCGGGGTCACGGCTCTGTTGTCGGGACATTCAACACGGCGCACTTTCTGCCAGCAGCAGCAGCAGCGTGTTGAGCGATTGCAGGGCCGCACCTTGTAACCCGCAGGAGCCGCCGCGGGTGAATTGGTCGGCGCGGCAGACTTGCGGTCCACGGTTTTCGCCAGTTCAGCCTCCCATCATCTCCCTTTACCCTTACGGTGCTGTTCGTTGCTGGCCTGCGCTCGGCAATAAAAAAAAAAACCTTTCTTAAATGCCCTGCCCCCACCTCTGTCCACCCAGCGGGACAGCACAGTCTATCGGCAGGTCACGTGCAGTAGGGTGAAGTGTGGGTACTGCCACCTCTGCTAAGACGTGCTGGCCTGCGCATGGAAATGCCATAGCCGTATCAGCCTATGGATCCACTTGTTGTTATTCCGCTTGTTTACCTATAAAAGTCTCACCGAGTCTCAGGACTCTTTTTAAAGAGGGTCCTTCCAAGGGGGGGTGGGGGCGTTGTTGCTATGCAGACTCCCCACGCAGTCCTTTGCAGGTTTGGCCAATTCCCGGAAAACATTGCCTGGCAGAGAGCGACGCCGCGTCTCGACGGACAATCGCAAAGCGGCCCGGGAGGTGTCACGGCCCGGCACCGCTCTGCTCCTCTGCCCCTGCCGCTCCGTTCCTACTCCCCCGCCCCCTCCTCTCCAGCCAGCTTCTCCACCCCGTCCGATGGGATGGGCCGCGATCAGCAGTTTTCTGACGAGGGTTTATCGTACGCGCTGGCTTAAGTACGACTCTTGCGGCGTTTCTCTCCCCCGTTTTGCGAAGGAAAACCGGCAGGGCCTTCCTTGTTAATCCCGTGATGTCAAGGCCTGGTTGTGAGGCCCCGCTGTAGGCCCAGCTGTGAGGCCCCACTGTAGGCCCAGCCGTGAGGCCCCACTGTAGGCCCGGCCGTGAGGCCCCACTGTAGGCCCAGCCGTGAGGCCCCACTGTAGGCCCAGCCGTGAGGCCCCACTGTAGGCCCAGCCGTGAGGCCCCACTGTAGGCCCGGCCGTGAGGCCTCACTGTAGGCCCAGCCGTGAGGCCCCACTGTAGGCCCAGCCGTGAGGCCCCACTGTAGGCCCAGCCGTGAGGCCCCACTGTAGGCCCAGCCGTGAGGCCCCACTGTAGGCCCAGCCGTGAGGCCCCACTGTAGGCCCAGCCGTGAGGCCCCACTGTAGGTCCAGCCGTGAGGCCCCACTGTAGGCCCAGCCGTGAGGCCCCACTGTAGGCCCAGCCGTGAGGCCCCACTGTAGGCCCAGCCGTGAGGCCCCACTGTAGGCCCAGCCGTGAGGCCCCACTGTAGGCCCAGCCGTGAGGCCCCACTGTAGGCCCAGCCGTGAGGCCCCACTGTAGGCCCGGCCGTGAGGCCTCACTGTAGGCCCGGATGGCACCCGTCCCGGCGGCTCGGCCCGGTACTGCGCCCCCCATCGCGGCTTACTTTCGAGCGGCCATGGGAACGCGGTGCTAATTGCTCGGGGGGACCGACGAGAAGAGGAGACGTGGGAACGGGGGGGGGGGGGGGAGTGTTTGGGGCGAGCGCCCGGGAGGTGGGGGGGCGGTGAGGGGTGGCTCCCCGGCCCCCCCGTGCCCTGCGTGCCCCGATAGCTGCAGCGCGCCTTGAGGTTGCGATAAGATTAGCGCAGCCCTGGCGCCTCGAGATGAAACAACCAGAAGACAGTTTCAGTGGAAAGAATTACTTCTCCAGCGCCGTGTTCCCACCCTCTTCCCCCCACCCCCCCTTTGCTCATCCCTCCCCCCGCCTCACCCCCTCATCTCCCCCCCCCCATCTCATCCTCAAACCCCGATAAGCCCTGGTGCTCTCGAGAGCTCTGTCTCTGTGCCGCTGTGGTTCACAATTTGCCGGTGTTTGTCTCGGGGTTCGTTTGCTGCTGCTACTGCAGCTGCCGACGCGACTGCCGATGCTACGACTCCTGCTGCCACGGCTGCTTATGCTGCTGAGAATAATGAGCCTGCTGCTGCTGCTGCTGCCGCTGTCACAGCTGCTGATGCTGCCACTGTTGCTGATGTCGCGGCGGCGGCGCGTTTGTCTCTGACCGTGACGGTGTGCGGCGGTTGACCAGGAACGCTGTCCTTGCCGTACGATGACGAGACGAGCGCACGTCCTTTTTTAATGTCCTCAGAAGAGGCTGATTTCCCCTTCTCACTAGTGGGGCCTAGTTAGGCACCGTCAGCTCCTCGTGGACGGCCACAATGGCTCCCATGATCAAGCTGAATGCACACGCGCTCACCTTATACACCTCATACTACCAGGCGAGGGCCCGTGGCTGCCCAGGGGAATCTCGCCGAGCCTCAAGACTCATTCGCAGGAGGGATCCTGCGTCGGGATGTCTTGGGTACCCCGAGTAAAGCCACGCTCGTGCCGGGATAGCGTGGCCCTGCGTGCAGGTTCATGATCCCTGTTGCTCTATTACTGCCTCCGTGAGCGAACTACCGCGCCCCTCGCCCACCCCACCCTCACCCACCGCCGTGGGTGAATGGGGAAGTCTTCGCTGGGCATTGCCACGTCAGTCGGGGCTGATGATTCAAGCCCTTCCAGTGAAGTGTCACAGTTCGTCGGTGGCGGTGTTGTATTGTTTGTCGCAGCTTGGTGATGGTAACAACATTGGTGCTTGGTGGTGATGGTGGTGATGGTGGTGATGGTGGTGATGGTGGTGATGGTGGTGATGGTGGTGATGATCGTGGTGAAAATTGCAATGATAGTGATGGTGAAGATGGTGATGATGGTGATGGTGGTGGTGATGATGATGGTGGTGGTGATGGTGATGAGGATGGTTGCGAGGACGATGATGATGATTATTATTATTATTTTGACCCCTTTCTGCGCCCCCCCCCCCACCCCCCAGTTGCGGTCGATGCCGGGAGACGGTCACCTTCGGAAGACGAGCGCGACCAGGAGTCACCACGTCCACAGCGGTGGGCACTACCGGGTGAGCGTGACCTCGACCTCGCCCCTCACTCACCCACACACAACAAAGACAAAGATCCCCCCTGTAGCCTTAACAGACTGTTGGGGCAAGTGCTGTTAGCGAACACCTATGAAGGCCGGCACGGCACACGAGGGGGTGGGTGGCCAGCACCACGCCCGGCCGTCTTTGTCTCCCTAGTGACGATGTTTGAGGCTGAGTCGACCTAGGGGAGGCCCGGGACCGGTTCAGATAATCGTCACCGGTGTTGGCCGTGAGCGGGAATAGAACTCGAGTCGCCGGATTCGTAGCGCAGCGTGCTGACCGCTGCTACACTACCGCTCCCCACTTTACTCGCTCACAGACACACGCACTGACACACACACTCAGACACGCACTGACACACACATTGACACACACATTGACACACGCACTGAGACACGCACTGACACACGCACTGAGACACGCACTGAGACACGCACTGAGACACGCACTGAGACACACACTGACACACGCACTGACACACACATTGACACACACATTGACACACACTGACACACGCACTGACACACACATTGACACACGCACTGAGACACACACTGACACACGCACTGAGACACGCACTGAGACACGCACTGAGACACGCACTGACACACGCACTGACACACGCACTGACACACACACTGACACACACACTGAGACACTATACTATTGTTGCGTATGATGGCAATGTGTTCAAGATCTTAATGCCAATGTGGAGGACTGCTCACCACGAAAGGGCTTCAGGAGAGAGACGCTGGGTGTCGCTTTGCTGTTACTCCTGCGTTGAAGGAGTGCAGGTCACAGTGGTTGACTGTCTGGTCCAGAGTTCGGGTTGCATGGCCACAATCAGCACTGTGGCTACTCTTTAAATGTTCGTAAATTTTCATTCACGAATAAGATGTGCCCATCGGCCTGTTGATGTTCTGACCCACACACTGATGCACTCACTGACACACTGGCACACACACCGACAGTTAATGTGTGAGAGCGTGTGTGCGTGCTTGCGAGTGCGTGCGTGTGTGAGAGCGTGCGTGCGTGAGCGTGCGTTCGTGGGTGTGAGCGTGCGAGCGCGTTGGTCAGCGAGCCGGTGAGCGTGTGTGACTGTAGGCGTGCGGTTGTGCGTGACCGTGCGTGCGTGCGTACATCAAGATCGGGCGAGCTCAGTAGCCGCGATGGCCGTTGCACCAGGCCACAGGCCTCTCGTGTGGTCACGCAGGGCAGCGCGCGCACGGAAACGAGATCTCGCGTCGCGGTTCGGCGCCATCCACCGGCGTCCTGCACAGTGGCACAGCACAGAGAGAGGCACAGCAGAGAGAGAGTGGCACGGGAGAAGGAGTGGCAAGGGAGAGCGACACGGGAGAATCATACAGGAGAGAGAGTGCCACGGGGGAGGGGTACGGCTGAGTAGCACAGCAGAGGGAGAGAGTGGCACGGGAGAGTGGCACGGGAGAGTGGCACGGTGCCACACAGGGCGTGCACCCAGTGATTGTGCGTTGACCTGATTGGCGGTGTTGTCAGCGCCGGACGCTCACCGGTAGCGGTGATAATGGCAGTCGTGGCGGTGATGGTGGCGTGGTGGTGGTGGTGGTGGTGGTGGTGGCGATGAAAGCCCCGACCGAGGCTCCGACTCGGTGCCTGCTGTTTTCTTTCGTGGAATATTGCTGGGTGCCTGCGCCAAATATTAAGAAGTGCTGACACAGCGACAAGAAATGTGGAGAGCTCCTAATCTCTGGGGTGGGGGGCGAAGGGGTGGGGGGGGGTGGGGGGGCTACCGGGGCGGGGGAGGGAGGGGGTGGCACGGGGGCACCTCTTTGGCATCCTTCTGTGCTCCTCACTCGAGAGCCACGTGAACCGGTGACTTCCGCGCGCCGGGCGTGGTCAATCCGCTGCTGGATGAAGGCCTCCCTCCCCAAGGCGCCGCCGCCACCTCCCACGAGCCTGCGATACAGCGCTCTGCTCGACACACGAGCCGACTTCATCGCTCCATCTCCTCGCAGGTCGTCCTCTCGGATGCGTTCCATTCCTTGCGTTCTAATCGACTATGGTCCCTCATCATCATCATCAGCCGTGGTCAATCCACTGCTGGTTGAAGGCCGTCCTATGCCGTGTCTGTCGTGGAACGAGCGGCTCGGCAGGTTCTGAGTTTTTAAACAATCCTGGTGGTGGGGTTGATTCATCCCATGTGTGTACGTCTCTCGCACCGTACGTGGGCAACCTTGCTCATCGGAGGTGGCGGTTGGTGGGTGAATGGGTTGGTAGTTGGTGGGTGGGTAGGTGGGGTAGTTGGTGGGTGGGTAGGCGTGGGGTGGTAGTTGGTGGGTGGGTAGGTGGGGTAGTTGGTGGGTGGGTAGGCGTGGGGTGGTAGTTGGTGGGTGGGTAGGTGGGGTAGTTGGTGGGTGGGTAGGCGTGGGGTGGTAGTTGGTGGGTGGGTAGGTGGGGTAGTTGGTGGGTGGGTAGGCGTGGGGTGGTAGTTGGTGGGTGGGTAGGTGTGGTAGTTGGTGGGTGGGTCGGTGTGGGGTGGTAGTTGGTGGGTGGGTAGGTGGGGTGGTAGTTGGTGGGTGGGTCGGTGTGGGGTGGTAGTTGGTGGGTGGGTAGGTGTGGTAGTTGGTGGGTGGGTGGGTAGGCGTGGGGTGGTAGTTGGTGGGTAGGTAGGTGGGGTGGTAGTTGGTGGGTGGGTAGGTGTGGGGTGGTAGTTGGTGGGTGGGTAGGTGGGGTGGTAGTTGGTGGGTGGGTAGGTGTGGGGTGGTAGTTGGTGGGTGGGTAGGTGGGGTGGTAGTTGGTGGGTGGGTAGGTGTGGGGTGGTAGTTGGTGGGTGGGTAGGTGGGGTGGTAGTTGGTGGGTGGGTCGGTGTGGGGTGGTAGTTGGTGGGTGGGTAGGTGTGGTAGTTGGTGGGTGGGTCGGTGTGGGGTGGTAGTTGGTGGGTGGGTAGGTGGGGTGGTAGTTGGTGGGTGGGTAGGTGGGGTAGTTGGTGGGTGGGTCGGTGTGGGGTGGTAGTTGGTGGGTGGGTAGGTGGGGTGGTAGTTTGTGGGTAGGTAGGTGGGGTGGTAGTTGGTGGGTGGGTCGGTGTGGGGTGGTAGTTTGTGGGTAGGTAGGTGGGGTGGTAGTTGGTGGGTGGGTAGGCGTGGGGTGGTAGTTGGTGGGTGGGTAGGCGTGGGGTGGTAGTTTGTGGGTAGGTAGGTGGGGTGGTAGTTGGTGGGTGGGTAGGCGTGGGGTGGTAGTTGGTGGGTGGGTAGGCGTGGGGTGGTAGTTGGTGGGTGGGTGGGTGGGTAGGCGTGGGGTGTGTGAAGGGGAGTGGGCAGAGAGAGGAGCGGCGTGCGGCGCTCCGTCCGTCACGCCGCTGGGAGAACGTTCATTCGGCGTGGAAAAGTCGACGTTTGTGAAACAAAATAAAACTCGCGATGGAGGGGGGAGGGGTCTTGTTTTTTTTAGCGCCTCGATAAGGATCCGGGTGGGGGGGGGGCCGAGGAGGGAGATGGCGGCGGTGGCGGCGGCGCTGTTCGGGGTTGCGGTCGCGTTTCCGCGTCGCTCTATAAACTCCAGCGCGCCGCTGATTTATCGCGTCGATGTTGCGTTAGTGGTCGTATCGCCTCTCCTCCCCCCTCCACTACCGCCCCCTTCCCCAACCGCCACCCCCCTGCACCTCCGGCAGTAGTCACGAGGAGGGGGGGCTGCTGGGCGCGTTGGGGGTGAGGGCGACGTTACCCCCCCCACCCCCCCTCACTCTGCGGTCAGCTCTGAGGTTCGCTGGGTCGGCGATGACGGTGGTGGTGGTGGCGATGGCAACGATGGTGTCGCGATGGTGGCCGCGGTGGTGTTAGTGATGATTGCTGATAGTCACGCCGATGGTGAGGCCGAGGGAAATAGCGTCACGATCATGATGGTACGGTGATGATGGTACGGTGATGATGGTGGGGATGATATTGAGCCCTGATAACGCGACGGTGGTGGTGGCGATGATGATGTCGCGACGAGCTATCGCTTGGATAGAATCGTCGCGCGTGATCGCCCCCGACGAGCGTGGTCCCCCCCCCCCCCGCGGCCGATGGCGACGGCGCTGGCGACGGCGCTGGTGACGAGCGCTCGCGCCGGAGGAGCGGTAGGGAAGCGGCGACGAAGCCAAACAAGCGCTGGGCGGTTGTGTCTGGCTCCGCTCCAGAGCCCCGGGACCTGCGGCCGCTTCCCCCGGCGGCGGCAAGGCTCTTGTTCCCGGAGTTGTGCTCCCAGCTGCCTGCCGGCGGAACTCTCGACCGACCGGAGGCTCTAAAGCGCGCCGTCCGTCCGCGCGTGTGCCCGTGCGTGCGACCTGGACGCGCGTGTGCCCGTGTGCGCGCGTGTTTTTTGGTGTTAGGTTTCACTTTTTTAAGGAAATTCTATCAAAGGGTTTGGTGAGCAGGAAGGGGATGCGATTCACCACTGCTGTGTGCGTGTCTGTGTGTGTGTCTTTGTGTGTGTGTCTGTGTTTGTCTGTGAGGAGCGGTAGTGCAGTGGTTCGCGCGCTGCATTGCGAACAAGGAGACCGAGTTCGATTCACTGCCAACACCGGTGACGGTTGCCTGAACCGGTCCTAGGCCTCCCCTAGGACGACTCAGTCTCAAATGAGTGCCTGGTGCGGTGCGTAAACATCGACACTCCGGAGACAGAGGCGGCTGGGCGTGGTTCTGGCCACCAATCTCTTTGTGTGCCGTGCCAGGCTTCAAGGGTGTTCGCTAACAGAACTTGCCCCAACAGTCTGTTAAGGCTATACGGGGGATCTGTGCGTGTCCGTGTGTGTACGTGCGTGCGTGTGTATCTGTACGTCTGCATGCATTTCTCGCATCAGTAGCAGGGACCCCCCAGGAGTGAACGCGCAGGGGGAGTAGCGCACTCCCAGGGCAGCCGCGCCGATCGCGCGCCCAGCGGGTCGATCGGCGGTACGGGAGACGCGCAGCGGCACCCGCAGGGACGTGCGCCCTTGGCCGCCCGTGGTGCCGTCTCACGGCAGAGCCGGCCATTGTGAGCCCCCCCCCCCCCCCCCCGTTAACCACGAGTCGCTCGCCGTGCGGCGGAGCGGAGAGCACGCCGTGCCACCCGTGTGGCGACGTGGGCACCCGTGCCCTTGGACTCACCGCGCGCTCCCACCCCGCCACCCCCCCCCCGTCCCCGCCGCGGTGTCCGCTTACCATCAGATCGCGTCTCTGTGGCTGCCGCTGCCCGGACAGGAGGCCGCTGTCTCCGGAAGACAATGGCCAAGGCCGTGCGCCGCCATCCCCGCCATGCCCACCGTGCCCCGGCCACGTCCTGCCCGCGCATGAGCGCGTGCGTGCACGTGCATGCACGTGCGTGCGCGTGCGTACACGTGCGCGTGTGCGTGCACGCGTACACGTGCACAAGTGCGTGTTTACGTGCGTGCGTGTGTGTGCGTGTGTGTGCGCGTACACGTACGTACACGCTTGTGCGTGCGTGCGCACGCAAGTGCACGTGCATGAATGTTACTAATCGTAACGCCGTGACACGCAGTGTAATGCCATACGATGCCGTATAATACCGTGTTCACATTACGACCGCTGCCACCACGGCGTTAGTGGTCAGCAGCAGCAGCAGCGCTGGGTTCGCAATGCAGAGGTCGCCGGTTCGACTCCATTCCCCGGCCCGGGCGGCTGAAACAGACGCTGCGAGTTTCTTAAATCCCCGCTCCTGCCTCTCCTGGCGCTGTCCACCCAGCGAGCAAAGCTGAGCTCCACCGCAGTTTGGGGGGCGTCAGCAGATGGCGCGCGGTGGGGGGGGGGGGTGAAGCGTGGCTACTCCCGCCTCTTCCAACGAGCGCTGGGACAAGTGCTCTTGATTGGGGGGGAGGGGCCCATACCAAAGAGGTTGAGAATCCCTGCTGGACACGATCGACGGTGATTTAACTCGCAACGAATTGCCACGATTCAGGTCGATGATTCGGGGCCAGCGATTCGAGTCCCGTTGCCTCACAGGGGGGAGGGAGGCGGGGGGAGGGAGGCGGGGGAGACAAAGGCTGCCGGGCGTGGTGCTGGCCACCCACCTCCTCGTGTGTCGTTCTGGCCTTCATAGGTGCTCGCTAACAGCACTTGGCCCAACAGTCTGTTAAGGCTATACAGGGGATCTTTGTCTTTGGTGTGAGTGTGGGATCGGGGTGTGTGTGATGAGTGTCATGTGGTGGCTGTAGAGAGTGGAACGATCGCACTGCCCACGTAAAGGTCTCATTCCCAATGAGTTGAGTGGCACTTTTCATCTGTCACGTAACGCTGTGCGGAAGATACCTCGCCTGTCTCTCCACGTTCGTGCCCTCTCCTCTCTATGCTTTTGAAAACGTGGCCCCTTTTGAGGAAATATCTGCACCGTTTTGAAATATTCCGGCTGGTCTGCCCACAATCCATCCTTTGGTTAAACCAGACTGGATTGTATGAGGAGCTCACAGATCAATGAAAGATCTGGACACAGTCCCATCAGTGAGTTCCTACGTAAGGTTAGGCTGCGTTGGCTGGGTCACGTAGCCCGCACGCCCAGCCACCGCATGCTCAAGCGGCTTCTGTTCGGCCGGATCAAGGGGGCTAAACGGGCGCGGCACGGGCTAGAGAAGAGATGGAGTGATTTGGTACAGGAGGATGTGAAGCTGAGTGGACTTTCCGATGATCGGTACCAGCGGTGTCAAGATCGGTCTCTGTGGAGGAGGCTCGTGAAGGACGCTGCTGGACAGTTGGAGGCAGTCGCCCTTTTACACTTCACATGGCCTCAGAGTGCACCTAGCTTGGCACTTTGAGATCGAGATCTCTCAGCTCGCGATCCGTATTTTCACTATCGGCAGGGCCCAAAAAAAGCGAAACGTGTCAACCCCAGCCTCGCACCGGGCAGGCACATGCGTGCGCCTGTGTGTGTGCATGAATGTGTGTGCCTGAGCGCGCCCGTGTGCGTGTGTGTGCGAGCGTGTGCTATTTTTTGTTTTTGTTATAATTAGGGGGGGAAAGTTAACGATCTAATTTTATTTTTTTTCCGAACTCTCCCTGCAAGAATTTATCTTATCGAACAGAATCTGCAATCTAGAGCAAACATTTCCTGTTGTGACTGGCACCGCGCGGAGATTTCAGCTGAGTGCAGCCGAATCGAGCCGAGCTGAGCAGAGACCCCGCTTCCTGCTCCCCCCCACACCAACCCCCTACCCGCCCCCACCCCCACCGGACTGCCTACCCCCCACAATCATCACCTTCCTAAGCACCCACCTGCCTACCCACCTCCCGGTTAGCCTACCCAATCGCCTGCCTACCTAATCGCCAGCCTATCCATTCGGCTGCCAACCCACCTGCCTACTCGCCCACCTACCTACTCGCCCACCTACCCATTGGCCAGCCACCACACATAGCTGCTGCTGCCCTTTCTCCACTGAGCTGTCCTCACCCCTACCCCCCACCGTCTCACTCACCCCCCCACTCACCTGTCATCTCACTCGGTCACCCACACTCACCAACTCACCCACCCACCGCTCACCCCCCCCCCTCGTCACCCTCCCTCCCCGTGTCGCTGGGACCCCCAGGTCTGTCACACGCACGGCGTTGCCGTGCGTGTGGGTTCAGGTGTAGTGGCGGGTGGTTGCTGTGGTGGTGGTGGCGGTGGTGTTTGTGGTGGTGGTTGCTGTGGTGGTGGTGGCGGTGGTGTTTGTGGTGGTGGTTGCTGTGGTGGTGGTGGCGGTGGTGTTTGTGGTGGTGGTTGCTGTGGTGGTGGTGGCGGTGGTGTTTGTGGTGGTGGTTGCTGTGGTGGTGGTGTTTGTGGTGGTCGCGGCGTTGGTCGTATTTGTTGTGGTCGTGTGGAGGCTTTGTTTCAGGTGGTGCCTGCGTTTCCGCTGTTGGCGGTGACGGTGGTTGTGATGGCGGTGGTGGCGGTAGTGCCCGTGTGTTTAAGTTGGTGGCGGGCCGCGCCAGGCATCTGCGGCTGCTCGCCTCGTCGCCATGGCGAGCTAATCTCTGTTTTGACAATGTGTGCTCGCCTGCCGCTTGCGCAGACTTTATCTGCGTGGTGTTTTGAGACGATGGTTCTGCGCAGACACCCCTGGTATTAAACAAACACGTCCCTCCTCCTGCGTCCCGTCCGGGACACGCGCCGTTTCAGCTCGCGCCCGCGGGCGCATTAGCGCAGTTGCCGAGAGCGGGCCGCATCTGTACGCCGAGCAGGGCAGGAACGAGCGGCGCTCTGTCGAAGTGCGTAATAGATGGAGCGAGGTTGTGAGGCGCTTTGAGATGCCCCGGGTGTAATGGGCGCTCTCTCGAAAAACAACGAAGTGCTAACTTGGGGAGAAGAGACGGCGATGATGGGAGGGAGGGAATTCCAACGTGGAGAGGAGCAGTGCAAGGGAAGAAGTGTGTGAGTTAGTGGGTGGGTGAGTGAGTAGGCGGGTGAGTGGGTGAGTGAGTAGGCGGGTGAGTGTGTGAGACGGTGAGTGAGTGGGTGAGTGGGTGAGTGGGTGGTGTTGTGACCTGCAGTGTGGTGGTTGAACACCGTACGGTGGATAAGGCGACACTCTCGGTGTCTGATCACGACCGAGTCCTCAAAATGCGTGGAGGAATCAATGATTGACATGCACAGGAACGGTCACCATGGCAGTAGCGATAGGCGAGCGATAAGGAGGCGACGGACCGCCGGTGAGCGACTGGAGGGAGTCGGCGCTGGACCATCAGTGGCCCCTGATGTTGGGTCTGCACGTGAGCACGAGGTCACGGGTGGGCGTGCGTGCCAGGCTAGGTGCGGGTGACGTCTGTGCGTCGCAGCTGCCGGGGAGGGTGGTGGTTGCTTCTCACCACGGTTGAAAGGGAAGAGGGACGTCACTTGAGACGGTGGAGGGGGGGGGGGGAGTGGGGGGGGGTGGGGGAGTGGGGGGGGGTGGGGGGGTGGGGCGGGGGGGGGCAGCCCCCCGCAGCCCCCGCAGCCCCCCGCAGTTTAAACAAACACAGCAGCACTGCTGCTGCGGGTCACGTGACAAGTGCTGCGATTGCCTGTGTGGTCGAGCAGGGGTCAGGACCCCCACAGGGGGTGAGAGGTCACTCGTCTGTGACTCGACCCGTCATCCCACTGGGGTCGATAAAATAGGTACCAATCTGTGGGGAACTCAACAGTGGTTGTCCTGTAGATAGACTGGCCCCTGCCATCGGAACGTGGAATTGCCACCACTGGCTTTGCCGGGCTGTAAGCAAGAAGATGATTAGCCAATGCCTCAAGTGGATGAATGTTGAGATGTCACTTGACTGATGGCATCCAATCGCAGAGCGAGGGTCACAGCAACAGCTGCGTGTAAAATCGCAGGCAACAGTGGCCTCTCGTCGTCGTCGTCGTCATGGCGCTCATCATCAGCAGCCACGATCCAACCACTGCTGGATGACGGCCTCCCCAAGCTGCTGCCACCTCTCGCAGGCTTGCAATGTGACGACCCATCTAACACCGGCGCACGGGCGGAATCCCTCGCCCCATCTCCTCGGTGGAGGTCCCCTGGTTGCCCTCTCGGGCCGTGCCACGGCAACTCCGTTCTGGAGGAGGGTAGAGGTTCGTCGAGACAATTTAATTTTTGGGTACAAATCTGCCACTCAAAGCGTCGTCGTCGCCACATTAATATTCAAGTGTAAAGAATTGTATACAATGAGAGAAAAATCTACTATCTATAGTTACCGCACTAACGAATGAGTGACTCTCTCAGACACACACACGGTGTAGCCGGCATTGGCCACACACCCCAGTGCCAAACATCATCTGCAGTTCACTCGGTTGGGATCACACGCAGCAGCAACGGTGCCCCTTCGGCGAAAACTGGGCAGGACTCTCCTGAAACTCGTCCTGAGACTCGGCGAGGCTGTGCCGGGTGAACGAGCTCGGGAACGCCTCACGTGAATGAGCGAGCACGTCACGTGAACGAGCTTGCGTGCACGTCACGTGAACGAGCGTGCGTGCACGTCACGTGAACGAGCGTGCGTGCACGTCACGTGAACGAGCGTGCGTGCACGTCACGTGAACGAGCGTGCGAATGCCTCACGTGAACGCGCGAGCGTGCAAGTCACGTGAACGAGCGTGCGTGCACCACGGCTAAGTTAAGAAATGCATTGGGAGTGACACACACTGCTTTTTTAATGTCTGCCTTGATATTTATCTAATAAAGCGTGGTCCGTTATGGGAGTGGCGCCTTGGCTCCCCCATGTCTCCGTGCTGCCGTGTCTCCTTCTCCCCATGTCTCCCCCCTGTGTCTCCCCCAGGTCTGTCTCCAGGTATCCATGAGATGCGGATGAGTTGAGCACTAACGACCGCCGTGTCTCTGTCTGCAGAGGAGCTGAGCGCCAGCGAGGTTCCGCTGGAGCGGTGCCGCGTTCGCAGTCGGCGCCAGCTGCTGCCGGGGGTCACGTGGGGGCCCTACCCTGGGGTCATGCGACACGGGGGGCACGGGGGGCATGGGGGCGACGGCACGGAGGTGACTGCCTGCACCCACACCCCGCACGTGTGTGTGGGGTGTGGTATTGTGTCCGTGTGGCACGTGTGCGCGACTATGGCATTGTGTCCGTGTGGCCGCGTGTCCGTCTGGCGGTGTGTTTGGGGTTCTGTCTCTATGTGGTTGTGTGTGTGTGCAGTTGTGTGTGTGTGTAGTTGTGTGTGTGTGTAGTTGTGTGTGTGTAGTTGTAGGTGTGTGTGTGGTTGTGTGTGTTTGTTTCTTGATGACGGTTGCTGAGGACTGGCCCAGAATGCCAAGCAGCCAGCAACAATCAGCACCCTTGAAGGTGTAATTCGTTAGAGTGTAACACATTTCTTGATTTGAGTGAGGTTGTTATAAGAACCTGAGAAGAGAGAGACGATGATGGGAGGAGGGAATTCCAGAGTGGAGCAGTGTGAGGGAATGAGCAGAGAAAGAAGTGTTGTGACCTGCATTGCGGTGAGTGGACGAGTGGGGGAGTTGGTGGATGGGTGAGTGAGTGGGTGAGTGTTGTTGTGATGCACAGTGTGGTGGTGTAACACTCTGTAGATATAACAGACTCGTCTGGCACCCACGAGACTCGTTGAGTCTCAATCACGGCCGAGCCAGCCCCCCCGGGGCCCCCCCAGGGCTCCCCGGGGCCCCCCAGGGCCCCCCAGGGCCGTGTGTATAGATCTCTGCTCGATGGAGGCGGCGGTCCGATCCCCGCGGTGCGAGTCCCGAGCGCAGACCGAGTTGGCACGAGACGCAGCGCAGCTGTAACCCCGCGAGCGTGCCGCGCGGGGTGACGGGGCCGACCTGCGGGGGGGGGCGGGGGGTAGAGGGAGGGGGCTCTCTGTCTCGCTCTCCCTTTCGTTGTGTGTCTCCCTTTCGTGCCAAGAATGCGATTCCTCCGTAATCTTTTCCACTGGATAGCCGCGCTGGAGTTATCATTACAACTGTGGCCCTTCTCACGGTGATAGCCGGGTGCTGGCTCGTGGCGGGCGGGCTGGAGAGAGAGGGAGGGAGAGCGTCGCATCAGCCATAGATAAATAAATCTGCGTGTTTTTGTCGTTTGTGTCTGTTACCCCCGCTCACCCGATCTAAGCAGCGACCGCCCCCCCCCCGAAAAAAAAACGCTCGCAGAATCTCTCGCTGTCCACGCGACCCCTCGCTCATTCCCGCCGAGTTGTCCGTGCGTCGCCCCGCCGCGGCGGCGGTGGCGGCGGGGCGCTCGGCACGGAGAGGGGAGGAGCGGCGAGGAATCCGCGTCGTGGGCGCGGCTGGAAGTTTGCGAGGGCGGGGGGGGAGTGGAGGCCCGCGCGGATCTCTCTGTGACTAACTCTGCCCGGCCGCTATCAATTATTTCATTCTATTATTCTGATTTGGCTTCGGAGCGGTGGTGGCGGGTTGCGGGGGGGGGGTAGATAGGGATAAATGTGGCCGATAACGAGGGAGACGGGACGGTCCGTCCGCCTGCCCGCCGGGGTCTGGAGTTCGTCATGGCCAGCGCAGGGGGCTCACACGTCCGCCACGCCGGCAGGGTCCCCTTGGCGGGGTCCTGCCGACTACCGGGGTCCGATAGTCGGGTCTGATCGCCGTGGTCTGGCTCATGGGGTCTGGCTAACGGGGTCTGGCTCACGGGGTCTGGCTCACGGGGTCTGGCTCACGGGGTCTGGCTCACGGGGTCTGGCTCACGGGGTCTGGCTCACGGGGTCTGACTAACGGGGTCTGACTAACGGGGTCTGGCTCACGGGGTCTGGCTCACGGGGTCTGGCTCACGGGGTCTGGCTAACGGGGTCTGACTAACGGGGTCTGGCTCACGGGGTCTGACTAACGGGGTCTGACTAACGGGGTCTGGCTCACGGGGTCTGGCTCACGGGGTCTGGCTAACGGGGTCTGACTAACGGGGTCTGACTAACGGGGTCTGGCTCACGGGGTCTGGCTCACGGGGTCTGGCTCACGGGGTCTGTCCAAGGCCGTCCGAAGGCGTCGGCGCTATCGGTACGTGGCTGGCGCGTCGCCGCGTCTGGAGTCGTGGAACCCGGGCAGCGTTGAGAACCGGCGAGCAGACCTTGAGGAGAGCGATGCAGCGCTGTGGTCAGAGTCACGGGACCGAGGAGGGGGAGGAGCAGGAGGAGTCTTCGCTCATGGGAATTCAGAATGGAGCTACGGAGTAAAGGGGGGGGGGGGGGGGTGTTAGGTGGGCGGAGGGGTGTGGTGGAAATCAGAGGGAATTTAGGAGGGGGGGGCAGGGAGGCAGGCAGAGGTGGGGTGTGGGTGGGGGGGTGGCCTTGGTACCACACCAGCTGATAAGGGCTCCCCTCTCCTCCCACTGAACTAAAGGTGGGGTGCGGAGAGAGAGGAGAGAAAGCATGAGACACACACACGTACAAAGACAAAGGTCCTCTGTATAGCTTTTGCAAGTGCTGTTAGCGAGCACCTATTAAGACCGGCTACTATCTCCGTCCGCCTTTGTCTCCCCAGTGGTGATGTTTACACACCACACCAGGTACTCACTTGAGGTTAAGTCGACCTAGGGGAGGCCCAGGACCGGTGCATATAATCGTCACTGGTGTTGGCCATGAGCGAGAATAAAACTCTCGTCACTGCGTTCGTAGAACAGGCAGTGGCGAGTCGACCACACACATACATACAAAGACAAAGATCCCCGTATAGCCTTAACATACTGTAGGGGCAAGTGGTGTTTGCGAGCACCTATGAAGGCCGGCACGTCACACGAGGGGGTGGGTGGCCAGCACCACGCCCGACCGCCTTTGTCTCCCCAGTGGCGATGTTTACACACTGCACCAGGTACTCATTTGAGGCTGAGTCGACCTAGGGGAGGCCCAGGACCGGTTCAGATAATTGTCACTGGTGTTGACCGTTAACCGCTACACTACCGCTCCACCCACACATACATACCACACTCACGTACACACTCCCACACTCGCACAGGCACACACACACGCACGTGCCGCCACGGACACAAAATCATCTCCGTAAGAAACATCAAAAACATTTCCTCAGAGCAACAGGTCTGTGGCGTCATCTCTCGCTGCACTAATGCATCTCGCTCCGCCCACTCTGCCCGCTCCGCCCACTCTGCCCGACCCTCCCACTGACGGTGGTGGTCGTGGCAGCGGTGGCGGCGAAGGTGGTGATGGTTCCTTTAAAAGGAGTCCACGTTTTGCGTGCACAGGGAAGGAAGGGCATAACCGCGGCCGAGACGACCCAGGAGCTTCGTGCGGAGCGACAGGCCGGCCAGCTTCGACGCGGCGGCGTTAGGCGGCTGATGAAGAGACAATGCCGCTCGACTGATTCGGAGCGAGATCTCCGCTTTCAAACCGGAGTTTGTCATAATCACACTGCCCGTGTTCAGAAACTTCCCTCCATAATTGCCCCCCTCACTCGTGGGGTGGAGTATTTGATGACATGAAGTCCCGAGGCAGGTGCTTTGTTTTGTGAGACTGATGGTCAGGCTCCCATCCCGAAGTAGCACGTGTCAGGTTCAGCAGCAGAGTCGTCGCCATTCTGTCTGAGAGTGACCAGTCATTATACTACCAATCATCGGCCATTTTGGGAGCCATTCCTGGACCGCACCCCGGAATCGGATGTACCTGTACCAGATGTACCTGTGCCAGATGGAAACTCCTCCGGTACAGCCATAGAAAGTGTCTCAAATTACGGAGGCAGAAAATAAGTTAAATAATGTGGCAGCCAGAGGACATCCCTGTCGCACCCCTAGGTGAACAGCAAATGCAGCTTTACGCGTGCCTGCCCACCATCATGAAGGTCCTCATTGACTGTGAGCAGAGGATCAGGGACCCCGAAAGTACAAAAGTGGTGGTGGTTAAAAACTAATTTCTTTAGAACTGATGTTTGTGTTTCGTTTGTTGTCCTTCCCTGCACCTCCGATTAGCACGGTTGGCTACGTACAGTGCAAAAGACGTTCAACATACAAACATACATGGTGGCTGCTGGAGTGGCAGTGATCTTGTTGTTGGTGGCGGAGGCGGTGGTGGTGCTGGTGGTGGTGCTGGTGGTGGTGTTGGTGTTGGTTGTGGCGGTGCTTAAGGGGTTGGCGGCAGTTGCGATAGTGGACGGTAGTGGCGGTGATAGTGGGTCATAGTGGTGGTGGCGGTGTGGGTGGTAGTGGGTGGTAGTGGTGGTGGTGTGGTGTGCAGTGTGCAGTGTGCGTCAACTACACGGGGGGGTGGATCTTTGTCTCGCGTGCGGTGTGCAGCGGGCGGCGCTGGCGCGCCTGCCGGTGCCGGGCGACTGCTGGCTCCGCGCGCTCGAGGTCACGGACGCGGAGGAGCGGAGCAACTGCGTCGTCTTCGGGAAAGGTCGGTCCCGCACGTCACGTGACCCGGCAGCCCCCTCCTCCCACCATGGAGCACCCCCTCCCCTCCCCCCGCCCCACCCACCCTCCTCCGCCCCCTCCCACAATCCCCTTCCTTTCTCACTTTCAAAGGACTCTTGTTTTCCGTGTCTGTCATAGTGAGGGAGGAGGGCTGGAGGGCTGGAGGAAGGGAGGAAGGGAGGAAGGGAGAGGAGGGTGTTTGTTTTGAGAGCTGTCTGCTGCGCTAGCACGAGGGCCGGGCCCTGATAACGCAGCAGCGGCAACGATCGCGGATCTCTGGGGCTGGAATCGTTGAGACATTATCAACGTTCATCACGACCCGAGGGGGTGAAGTCTAATGTACACTTTTTTAATCACTGGGGGGGGCATGACGGGAAAACGTACAATGTACCCTGTGTCGGGGTCAAGAGGTCATCGTGGCCAGTGCCGTCATCGCCTCCTTCCACCTGCCAGGTGCCGCATTCGTTAAAACAAAATAACTGAGCGGGCGATTCTCCTCCTTCGCATGCGTGGGGTGCCACGGTGGCTAGGAGATGTTATCTACCTCGCCTGGTATACAGGAGGTCGTGGGTCCAATGCCGACCCTGACGCCTGTTGTGAATTTGAAGTTTGAATGTTCTCTCTCCCTGTGGTTGTGTGGATTTATCTCCAGGCCCTCCACGTTTAGAATCAACATGCGTTGGCTGCCATACATTCCCACGTGATGATGAGAAGCCACTTCGTTGAGCTGTCGTTTGGGGCCAGGTCGCTTCTGAAAAAGAGGCAAGATAACTCAGTGGGGCCTTATCTGGCAAAATAAAAATAGAAGTAAATCGTAAAGAATATCTGATCCTCCATACCTAGAACAATAAAAGTGTTTCTGTACACAGCCCATCAGCCACCGCCGCCTTCTGGGAGTTTCGGTCGTCTTGGTGCAACCCAGGCAACGGTTTTCGACATTCAGCGTCTCATCGGCATTTCTCACTCGCCAATTGCACGCCGCCACGGGTGAGGAGCGCGCTGGACTTGCAGTCCAGATTTTGATCTCCCGGCGCGACAGTTGTAGCAATGGGGCAGGCTGCATCCCCCCAGCGGTGTAAATGGGTCACACCACAGATAGCCGCCCAGCAAGCCGCGTGCGGTGGGGTAAAGTCTGGGAACTGCCACCTCTTCCAAGGCAGTCTGGCAAACGTGGAAGTGAGAATCAAAGTGATCTGCTGCTGCTCAAATGAGCTCGGTGCTCATCGTCTGTTCATAGCCCTGAGCCAGTGGTGGAAATTCCACGTTCCCATGGCGGGGAATGAAAAGAGTTGGTGAAACACTACTCTCTAGAGGGGCCCCCTAGAGCTCCCTGTAGTGCAGGCCGCTCCGCTAGCGGAGACGTGAGCAGGGAATTGCAGCGCTTCTCCTTTACCCCCTTCGTCCGAGCGGTGTGGCGCGGTGTGGCACTGCGTGGCGCGGCGTGGTGTTATTGTGCCCGCAGCACACCGCGCTCCGGCTTGCGATACCTAAGCCGCTGCGGCGGCAGGGCACGTTTCCCAGCGGCGATAAGCGGAGCTTGAGTCTGAAGTTTCTGCTGCTGCATCCGTTCCAAAACAAACACAGAGAGTGACTGGAATTGTGCGCTGAATTCAGCGCTTTCCGGACTAAGAGGTTCACTCCTGTTTCCTTGATTTGACGCGGATAAGCCTAAGCTGCTCTTGTAAGAGGGGGCGCTCCGAGTTGTAAACCGGAGTCGTTACGAGGATTTTTTCACTGTTTTCTCTCCAAGCGTTGTTCGTTTTCTTTGGCCGGCTGTCGCGAGCGATAGCCGGCGAGCGAGCAGCGCGGACCAACGCGCGCTCCACCCTCCACAGCGCGCCCACAGCAGCTCCCTAACCCAAACCCTCGCCTGAAACCCAAACCCTCGCCTTGAACCCAAACCCTCACCTTGAACCCAAACCCTAGCCTCAAACCCCAACCCTAGCCTTGAACCCAAACCCTAGCCTCAAACCCCAACCTCAAACCCCAACCCTAGCCTTGAACCCAAACCCTAACCTCAAACCCCAACCTCAAGCCCAAACCCTAGCCTCAAACCCAAACCCTAGCCTCAAACACAAACCCTAGCCTCGAACCAAAACCCTCACCTCAAGCCCAAACCCTAACCTCAAAGCCTAGCCTCAAACCCCAACCTCAAACCCAAACCCTAGCCTCAAACCCAAACCCTAGCCTCAAACCCAAACCCTAGCCTCAAACCCTCACCATAGCCCAAACCCTAACCTCAAAGCCTAGCCTCAAACCCCAACCTCAAACCCAAACCCTAGCCTCAAACCCAAACCCTAGCCTCAAACCCTCACCATAGCCCAAACCCTAACCTCAAAGCCTAGCCTCAAACCCCAACCTCAAACCCAAACCCTAGCCTCAAACCGAAACCTAATGTCTAACCCTTACTCTGATCTCTAACCTTTTCCCTAACTCTGACTCTTACCAGTAACCCTAAACTCTACCCCTAATCCTAAACCAAATCTTAACCCAAACTCTCATCCTAACCCTAACCTCTGACCCTTGCCCTGAGGGAGAGGCAGCGGCGAGTGGCGGGGCGCAAGGAGACACCAGCCTGGGTGGCCTCAGCCAGCGTTTAATCTGCGAAGGCCCCAGGCTGTAGGAGGAGGGGGAGGGGGGGGGGGCGACTCGTGCACGTGAACAAGTGTTAACGGCACCCCCTCCCCCCCGTGACCCTCACCCTGCCCAACCCTCACCCTCCCTTGACTCTCACGCCCACGCTGGTGAATTTGCACTGAGAATTATTCTCCCAGGGTAGAGAGGGGAGATGAGCTAGACGGGGAGCAGTGGAGGGAGGGGAGGGGAGGGGGGGAGCATGGTGTAGGAGATGGAGGAGGCAGGGAGGGAGAGTAGGGAGGGAGAGGAGCGGGACCTGCTGTAGGGCAGGAGACAAATCTCTTTGGTTTGTGTGAGTGGGAGGAGAGAGCAAGTGGATGCCGTTGCGATGAGCCAGCAGCGGGAGATGCTGATAAGTGGATCACGTATCCCAGCGCGCAGAGGGAGGAGGCCAGGGGTTAAACGCTCCGCTCGCTGATAATGCTCGGCCCGAGTCAACAGCTCGTGCCCCCCCCCCTCCTCTGTAAACCGTGGTCCCCTCCGTAACGAAGAGCCGGGTCCGCGGTTAATTGTCACGGTGGCTGGCCGTGCCACGGCATCTCTCTTGGGAAGGGGGGGAGGGGGGCGGTGAATCTGTGTCGCGACACCATGAGTCGGCGTCACGGCCGTCACAGGTGAGAGGAGGGCCTCTTTGTCAGCGGACACCTGGGCCATGACAGCGACGCCTCCGGGCATGAGAATCCACTTCCAAAACAACCCACGTGCCGTGACCCCTCCTTCCCAACCCCTCACCCCGACCCCACACCCCGACCCCTCACCCCGACCCCTCACCCCGACCCCTCACCCCGACCCCTCACCCCAACCCCTCACCCCGACCCCTCACCCCGACCCGAATGTGGCTCTTTGTGAAGCGTCATGTGATGAGGTCCCATTTCTCCTCTGTGTAAATTCAAATTACTGCTGCTCGTCACGAGTTGAGCGTGTACCCTCGTGTACCCGCGTGTGCCCACGTGTAACCTGGTGTTACCCGCGTGTAACCTGGTGTTACCCGTGTGTGTCCGCACAGGAGGGCAGCTGTGGTGCTCTCTGACGCGAGCCGTAGCCGGCGGAGAGGAGCTCGTGAGCTACCGGTTCGGCGGGGCCCGCGGGGGTCCGACCGGCAACGGCGCGTGGGACGGGGGGCCCACCGTGAGGCCGCCCGTGGAGGCTGCGGTGGTGGCGGCGGCACCGGCGTCATACCCTGAGCTGCGCGCGCCGCACACGGTGGTGCTGCTGCCCCAGCAGGCCTGCCTGGCATCGCTGATGCCCACCGCCATCATCAACAGTACGCGCCCCGCACCACGAATTCGCTCACCCCGCTCACTCGTTCGGCCACTCACTCACTCAACTATTAACCCAATCACTCGCCCACCCACCCACCCGCCCACCTACTAGCTCACCCACCCAGTAGCTCAACCACCCACTAACTCACCCACTCACTCACTCACCCACTCACTAACCTACCCACCTCGCTCACCCACTCCTTCGCTCATCCACCCACCCGCGTGTCTAGCACCTATTAAAACATTTTTAAGTGCGGCCGGGAAATGTGGGATTCATAGTGGCCGTGTCGGAAACGCCGAGCCAGCACCGCCGATTGCCTGGGCGTGAATCCGCATTTCGGCTGCCCGTCATGACACCGCGTAGCGAGTTGATGGTCTCAGCCTGGTCGGCCATTGGCTGTGAAACAACCCCCAATAGGAGTCACTTGTGCCTCTTCACCCCGTTCTGTGAACCTTCCCACGTCGCCTCCGAGTGAGTGGATACGAGAGGTCACGGGAAGGGGCCACCCGCAAAGCCGAGTCGTCAACAAATCCACCGCGGTCGGCACTCGCACCGCCTCCCGACAAGCCAACAGAGCGAGTAATTGGCCAACGTTTCGGGCAGCGGCCCTTGTGCACGGCGGAGAACGGAGCTCCGCGCACCGACCGAGGTCGGGGCGGCACGAGCGGCGGCGCATTTCGCCGCCCGCCGTCCACGGCCACTCCTGCCTGGACAGTCTCCTCCACTTGGCCGTCAGACTCGTGGAGACCGCTCTGAAGCCCATCTCGGCAACCGCCACTCCTCCCCCTGCCCTGTCCAATCGCATCTCCGGCACGCTCGTCCCACACGTTTGCGGAATCCCACCTCTCGGCTCTCTCCCGCACGCCTGCGTGGCTTCTCGCGTCTCCGCCACGACGTCGGTTCGCTCTAAAACAGAAGTGCCCTGCGCGCCATCTGCTTCGCAAGCAAGCATTTCAGATTTTCGTGAGGACGTTCAACCAGATTAGGCCATCGTGTGCGATGGTTAAAATTTGCAAAAATTACACCGCACACAGAAACTGGGAGTGCAGGGCTGCGATTGGCTGGGTTCGTGGTGGTTTTGGTGGTGACACTGCTGTGTGTGGTTTGTGGTGGTGGTGGTGGTGACACTGCTGTGTGTGGTTTGTGGCTCTGCAGAAGACCTCTTCCCGTGCAAGTTCTGCGGGATCTGGTACCGCAACGAGCGCAACCTGCAGGCGCACCTCACCTACTACTGCGCCGGGCGCAACAAGACGGGAGGAGGCAGAGCGGCCTCCGACGGGGGCAGTCCCCCCACGTCGCCCACGCACGGGGGAACCCACGCGGGCGCGCCCACGCACACGCCCACGACCGTGCACACGCCCGCTCACACGCCCACGCACGTGCCCGCGCACACGCCCACGCCCGTGCACGCGGGCGCGCCCGCTCACACGCCCGTGCACACGCCTACGCACCCGCCCACGCACGTGCCCGCGCACACGCCCACGCCCGTGCACGCGGGCGCGCCCGCTCACGCGCCCGCTCACACGCCCACGCACACGCCCACACACGTGCCCCGCGCACACGCCCACGCCCGTGCACGCGGGCGCGCCCGCTCACACGCCCGTGCACACGCCTACGCACCCGCCCACGCACGTGCCCGCTCACGCGCCCGCTCACACGCCCACGCACACGCCCACACACGCGCCCAGCCGCTCGCCCACGCACGCGTCTGTGCCCGCCGCCACACGCAAGGCGGAGCCCTCCCCCGCTCGCTCGCCAGCAGCTTCGCACGTGGGCACGCACGTGGGGCACGCACGTGGGGACGCACGCGCCTTCCCCTGCGTGCAGCCCCCTCTGCTCTCCCGGCCGCTCGCCGCCGGCCGCGACCCCGCCCGCGACCCCGCCCGCGACCCCGCCCGTGACCCCGCCCGTGACCCCGCCCGTGACCCCGCTCGCGACCCCGCCCGCGACCCCGCCTACCGCCACATCCCCGGCCGCCCCTGCCCGGGTCACCCCGGCCACTGGGAGCTGCCCCCCGGGGACGCCGCCCTCCGTGGGCCCCGGCCAACACAGGGACTCCGACCCCGGCGCAGGTGAGCAGCGTAGACTCGCACACAGAGACCCATAGACTCACACACAGAGACCCATAGACTCACACACAGAGACCCATAGACTCACACACAGAGACCCATAGACTCGCACACAGAGACCCATAGACTCGCACACAGAGACCCATAGACTTACACACAGAGACCCATAGACTCACATACAGAGACCCATAGACTCACACAGAGACCCATAGACTCACACAGAGACCCATAGACTCACACAGAGACCCATAGACTCACACAGAGACTCATAGACTCACACAGAGACCCATAGATATATACCCGAACGGTCTCTCACCATCTGCTCTTCCACTTGGTCATCAGACTCGTGGAGGCTACCCTCCTGCCCCCGCCCAGCCCAATCGCGGCACGCTCGCCCGCCACGTTCTCTCGCCGGCCTCCGAGTTGCTTTTTTCCGGTCCTCCCCCGCCACACTCGTCCCACTCGTTTGCGGAATCCCACCTCTCCGCTCCTCCCCGCACGCCTGCGTGGATTTCTCCCGTCCCCGCCACGACGTCCCCAGCGGGAAATTTGGTTCCCCGTAAACCAGGACACGCGCGGGCCGAGCGAGGAGACGGGACTGTTTATCTCGTGGCGTCGTGTCTACTTGTGTTTGTTTTCCACGGCAGTCGGTTGCGGTTGTCGTGTCCATCGGCCGGCGAGCGTGTGGTTTGCGAAGCGCGTCGTGTAATCGGGCAGGGGTGGGGAATTGCGCCACGTGGGAGGCCGCGGTTCTCAAAGCGCCGCACGTCGCATCCCACCCCAACCGCTTGCCCTGCTGCGGTCTGGCCTAGGGGACCCCAAGTGGCAGCCATCCCCGCGCGGCTTTAGGTGGGGTACATTGGCACAGGCCTACGAACGGGTAGATTCCGCTGGCGTGGTCTGATGTTGCGGATTTCCCAACCAAGGAAATGAATAACGGCCGGGGGTTCATTAGCGACGTCTCCACCGAGTTCTCCGGAGTCTAAGACGCACGTTGCCCTACCCGGCAAAAGCCTGGCCGGGGGGGGAGGTTGCGGCTTATAATCTGGTATCTGCGCGTTGGGACCCCAGATCCGTGTAGAACTGATACCAGGCGCGTAGATTTGATGTGCATCTCACTCTCTGGAGAACACGGCGCTTGGCAGCAATAATGGAGCGCGGTGGTCGAGAGTGAGGTCATTTCCACGCCCCCCCAGCGGGCAGGAGTGCGATGGCCGGTACTGAACCCCCCCCCCCCCGCCGCGCTGTTTTCCCCCCCGCAGGGGCGGTGGAAGCGGAATGGAAGATCAAGGGCCCCTCCCCTCGTCCCGCGTCGCCGAGCGCCGGCTTCCGGCCTCAGCCGCGCCCTCCGGCCACGCCGCCGGCCACGGGCGATCCGGGCCGGCCTGACCCCCATGCGGGGGCCGGCGACCTCGGCGACCCCGGCGACCCCGGGGTCGGCCTCCTCGCGACCCCCGGCTGCGCGGTGCCAGACCGCGGGACGATGCGCGGCGGCGGCGACGACGAGGCTCGGCGGGGAACGCCGGGCGTGGACCGGCGGGCGGCGGGCACCAGCGGAGGGGGACGAGGCGAAGGCAACAGAGACGGCGCCGGCCACGAGGGCGGCGCCGGGTTCGCGGGAGACGAAGCGGGGTCGCGGGTTTAAGCGAAGGCGCGGCGACGAGGAAGAGGAGGAGGGCGCGGAGGAAAGTCGGCTCGCGGACGACGTGAACCGGCGCGCCTGGGACGCTCAAACGGGCGGCGGCGGAGCCGATACAGCGACCGGCGCCATCCGCGTGGTGAAGAGGGAGGCGGGGGGCGACGCCTAAAGGCAGCGACGCGGAGGACGATTGTGCCGCGAGCGCCGTCCCGCTCGTCCCCGTCAGCCATCCCCACCGTGAAGCTGGAGCCGCTGAGTCCGCAGCCGGTGGCGTCGCCGGTGCAGCAGCAGGCCAAGGGGGCCGAGCGGCGGCGTCGCCCTGGCCTCCGTCTTCCCGCCTCACTACTTCTTCATGCCGCACCTACAGACCACGGACGCGCAGGCCTCGGAGATGCTGGCGCGCATTTCGGAGTTGGCGCACCACCGCCTGCAGCGGCAGGCGTCCGTCGCTTTCCCGGCGCAGACCCATCCGGGCGCCATCGCCGCCGCCGCCGCTGGCGGCCCCTTCTTCGCGGCCCGCGGGGCCGGCGGGGGCGTGACGTGCGTCGAGTGCAACATCAGCTTCAGCAGCCTCGACAACTTCATGGTGCACAAGCAGCTCTACTGCGCCTACAGGCAGCAGCGCCAGCAGCAGCCCGTGGGGAACGGCACGGCGAGGGACAGGCCGGGCCGGCAAGCCGGCAAGCCGGCGCACTGCTCCCCCGCCGACAAGAGCGGCTCCCCCAGCCCGACGGTGCCCGCCCGGCAGTCGGCGCCGGCGGTCGCGGACGGAGGCGGCGTCGCCCCCGCCCCGGCGAAGGCGATCAAGGCGGAGCGGGCGGAGGAGCCGGCGCGGGCATCGGGGGACGAGGGGAGGGGCCCCGAGGGGTCGCCCCCCTCCGGGGCGGACACGGCCGCCGATGACCCCGCGCGGACGACGTGCGACGCCTGCAACATCACGTTCAGCCGGCGCGAGAACTACGCCGTGCACAAGCGCTACTACTGCGCCACGCGGCACGACCCCCCGCCCAAGCGGCAGGCCCACGGCGGACGGGCCGCCTCCGCCGCCGCCGCAGCCGCGGCCGCCGTGGCGCCAGCGGCGGCGACGGTCGTGGCCGTCTCGCAGAACCAGCAGCAGCAGCAGCAGCGAACGCGCAAGAGGCGGCGGGGTGTGCGGCGCCGCGCACCCCGAGGCGGCGCCGGGCGGCAGGAGGCTCGCGGACCCGGCCAGCCCGCCCGGCGAGGACGCGGCTAAGCGGCGCCGAGAGGAGCGGACTCCGTCCTCCTGCTCGTCCTCCACGTCGCCGGCAGCCTCCACCGCCTCCTCGTCCTGCAGCCCCCCGCGGTCCACCGCCTCCGCCGCCGCCCCGGGGGTCGGCGCCCACGGGGCGGCGGGGAGCGCCGGCGTCGCCCGCCGATCCCCGTACCCATCGCCGCCTCCGCCGCAGGACGCCGACGCCCCCATGGACCTGAGCAGAAAGACGGCGGCGCCGGCGGAGCAGCCCGCGGCTCCGCAACGCTCGCCGGAGACGCCCGCCCGGCTCAGCGACTACCATAAGTGCGCGTCGTGCCAGATCACGTTCAGCCGCCTCGAGAACTACCTGGCGCACAAGCGCTACTACTGTTCCGCCACCACCGCCCGGCAGCCGGCGGCCGCCGCCACGCCCGGCGGACCGCCGCCGCTGGCGGCCGCGCTGCTGACCGGCAACGGCGCGTCCCCATTGGGCCCCGGCGTGCCGGTCCTACCGTTCGCTCTGAACTCGGTCGTCGCCGCTCCGGCCGGCAGAACCGCGCCGCGGGGAACGCCGGCGGCGGCGTCGGGAGGAGGAGGAGGAGCGCACGGTTGCCTGCTGTGCCCGGAGGGTCCCGACGGACCTGGCTCGCTTCCCGGGCCTCGCGCCGCTCGCCGAGACGAAGCCGGCGCTGTGCCCGTACTGCGCCTACGCCTGCGGCTCGGGCGACGGCATGGAGGAGCACCGGCGCCGGCACCACGGGGCCGCCACGCCGGGGCCGCCGCCCGAGGCCCGCGGCTCGCGGTCGCCCACGCCGCCGGGACGCGGCGCGGACGGGGCCGCGGGAGACGACGCGGACGGCGCCGCGGAGGGGCCCGCGATCGCCGGCGCCGCCGCCTCGCCCGGACCGCTCGCGCCCAGCCCGCGCCCAGCCCCGGCCGGGCGGGGCGGCTCGCCGGCGCCGGCGCTCGGCCCCCCCGCACGCGCCGGGCAAGGCGGCGGCCGAGCCGCCGGCGCTGGCGAACGGCGGCGGCGGCAAGTACTGCCGCCTGTGCGACATCCAGTTCAGTAGCTTGTCCAACTTCATCGCTCACAAGAAGTTCTACTGCGCCTCTCACGCCGCCGAGCACCACGCCGTCAAGTGAGGGCCCGCGCCGGCGGCGCCGACCGCGCCAAGCCGTTCCGCCGGGGCCCCGGGGCGCCCGATCGACGGTGGCGGGGAGGAGGGGCGCGGGGGTCGACGGGCGGCGGAGGGGGAAGCCCTCTCGCCACGGGGAGCGATTATTTATTTGTCTCCGCGCGCTCCCCGGACGCGCCGCCTCCCGACGGACGCGCACGCCGATGGCAAGATTCTGCCGAGTCGTTGTGAGCGGGCGGGGGGGGGGGCAAGAGGAGGGGGAAAGAGCGGGAGGCTCCCACGGCGATCGATACGTGCGGCGGCGGCGGTGACAGCGCCGTCGCAGCTGACGCGGCCGCCAGATAAGAGGTCACCACGCGGCGTCCATCGCTAGGGGGGTGGGGGCCACGTCCACCGCCGAGGTCGATACGTCCACCCGTGGCGAGCGTTGGCGTCCATCGGCGTGTGGAGCTGTGGCCGCCGGAGCCGAGTGGAGGAGGCCGGCGCCGGTCTCTGACCGGACCCCGTGCTGCCCCCCCTTGGCTCGCACGGGATGAGTCCATCACCCTCTCGCTGAGCAGACTAACATTGGACTAGCCACCTTGGCCTAGGGCTCAAGGTGAGGGTTTAGAGCTCTGGGCTTAGGGCTGTGATTTGCCCAGGGCTGGAGTTAGAGTTTAGAGTTGGAGCGTGGGATGTTGGCAGGGGTAAGTTGTGGTCATGGCTAGGTTAGGGTTATGATTAGCGGTAGGGTTAGCGGTTAGGATTAGCGGCTAGGGTTATGATTAGCAGTAGGGTTATGATTAGCGGCTAGGGTTAGAGGTTAGGGTTAGTGTCTCGGGTTAGGATTAGCGGTAGGATTGTCGGGTAGGGTTAGCGGTGAGGGAGTGCTCACACAGGCCTTGCTGGGTACCCGCGTGAGAGGCTGGAGCCTTCGCTCGGCCTAACCCAGCACTCTGAGGCGGCGTGCCGGCGTGAGGGGACGAGAGCACGATGGGCACGGGAGAGACGCCTCCGGAGTGGGGTACAAGAGGTATTCTCGTGTCCGTCGGACCGATTCATTTTTCACAACTTTGTGGGTTTTTTGTTGTTCCACTTGCATGAAGAGCGCTTATTTGAGCCACAAATAATCACTGGAAACCAGCGACACCCCCCCCCCCTCCCCCATGAATTACACAGCCCCCCCCCCCTCTTGGATTGACAAGCCCCCCCCCCTCACCCCGCTCGCGCCCCGCTCGGAGGCTCTCGGGAAGAGGCGGGACGGAGCCGTTTCACGGCGAACGCGAATGACCAATGCACTGACGATGCGGTACCGGCCGTGCCGGGGGGACCGGGGTAGTCCGGCTCCCAGTGGACTGGCTCCGCGCCGGGGTTTCTTCATCGCCGCAGCACAGGCAGCAGCAGCGTACCCCCCCCCCCCCCCCCCACTACAGACTGCCGGTGCAGTGAACAACACGCGACCCGGACTTTGGCTCCAGATGGACCAGGATCCACAAGCAAAAGCCTGCCACCTCACGGCCTCTTCCTGGAGCTGGCCATGGTGAGCCGAGGGCACGAGGCAGAGTTCAGCGGGAGCTCTGCTCATCTCGACTTGCTCACACGGAATACGGAGAGAGAGGTTCGAAGAAGAAGAAGAAGCTGTGACGATGGCGATGGCGACGGTGGTGGTGGTGGTGGTGTCAGGCCTGGGTCTGAGCTGCATCCCAACCCAGGGACGCGTCTTTGTGTCCACGCCCGGGTGGGTGGGTGTCTGAACCCTGGGTCTGGTGTTGAACCCGGAGTTATTTTGCTGCTGGAGCCCCATTCGAGTCCTCGTGTGTCTCCCCCTCTCGCTGTCGTTCCCCGCGGGTTCTCCACAGCCGGCGGGCAGCCTGTGTCGGGTTGTTGAATGCGTCTGGGAGTGAGTGCGGAATTCCATATCTGTGGAAGCTTAACGGATAGTGGTTGATTGTGTGTATATGCGTGTGTGTGTATGTGTGTATGGTGGGGAGTAGTGTAGCGGTTAGCGCGCTGCGCTATGAACCCGGCAACCCGGGTTCGATTCCCGCTCACGGCCAACATCAGTGCAGTGACGATTATCTGAACCGGTCCTGGGCCTCCCCTAGGTTGACTCAGTCTCAAATGACTACCTGGAGTGGTGTGTAAACATCGCCACTGGGGAGACAAAGGCGGTCGGGCGTGGTGCTGGCCACCCACCCCCTTTGTACCGTTTTGGCCTTCATAGGTGCTCGCTAACAGCACTTGTCCTTACAGTCTGACAGGCTACACGGGAGATCTTTGTCTTTGTTTTGTGTATGCGCGTGCATGTTGTTTGTGTATTTGTGTGTATGCGCGTGCGCGTTGTGTGTATATATGCGCACGTGTGTGTGTATATATGTGTGTGCGTGTTGTGTGTATTTTGTGCGTATGTGAGTGTTTATGTTATTGTACGGTATTTTGTGCCATAAAACACTCCACCCCCTCAACTCCCCATTGATGTTGGGGAAATTGCGGAGAGAGTGGAGAATTTTCCATACTTGGGCAGTGTGCTTATGACTCGCTCTGGTTTTACAGCAGAGGTCTCACTCCGAATCAGTCAAGCGGCATCTTTTCATCAGCTGCGCATTGCTTTGTGGAAGCTACCTGGTCTGTCGCTCCGCACGAAGCTCCGGGTCTTTTCGGCCACGGTCATTCCCTCCCTTTTCTGTGCTTGCAAAACTTTGACTACCCCCCCCCTCCAATGGAACATCTCCGCCAGTAAGAAACATTGAGGCTGACCTGTCTACCGTCCATCCTTTGGTTTAACCAGACTGGATTGTGTGAGGAGCTCGCAGATCAATGAAAGATCTGGACAAAGTCCCATCGGTGAGCGGCAGGCAAGGCTGCGTTGGCTGGGTCATGTAGCCCGCATGCCCAGCCACCGCATGCCTAAACAGCTTTTGTTCGGCCAGATAGAGGGGGCTAAATGGGCGCGGCACGGGCTAGAGGAGAGATGGAGTGATGTGGTACAGGAGGACGTGGAGCTGAGTGGACTGGCCGATGACTGGTACCAGTCGTGTCAAGATCGGCCTCTGTGGAGGAGGCTCGTGAAGGACGCTACTGGCAAGTTGGAGGCAGGAGCAGTGCTCACAACAACGAGCGGAGCGCCGGGCAGCTAAAACACAGCATGGTTAGCACAGTAGGGGGCACAGGTGGTGCATCGGCCAGCCATCTCAGTCGACCCGTGTCACCTGGGTCTGTCCCGTGACCTGCCAGCGGGCGTTCGACACTTCACGTGGCCTTAAAGTGCACGGAGGCCGGCACAAGCGCCGTGGTGACGTCACTTCTACTTAGTGATGAATGGCGGTTGTGTGTATGTGTGTATGTGTGTGTATGTATGAGTGTGTATGTTGAGTGTGTGTGTGTATGTGTGTGTATGTGAGTATGTGAGTGTGTATGTGCGTGTATGTGTGTGAGTGATGTTGCTGTCTGCCCCCCAGCCTGTGTTTTTTGTCTTCACGCAGAGTCAGGCGCCCCCTTGTGCCGGCAGCCAGAGACCCCCCCCCCCCGCCCTCCCTCCCCCCCCCGCCCTCCCTCCCCCTACCGGGCCCCTAAACCACGGAGTCTGGGGGGGGTCATCACTTGACCTTCACCCCCCCTGCCCCTCCCTACAGCACTTGCGCGGCACAAGCCGCCTCCTCCCCCCCCGTCCCCCTGCACCCCCCGCACGGACGCACGTGTGGTCGCCTCTCCTCTTTGTATACAAAAAACCCTTTACACGTAAATAAACACCTCTGTGCCAGGCACCGTCGCTGTCTCGGCGTCTGTCTCGCTGTCCGCGCGGGGGGGGTGGAGTTGGTGAGGGTGTGTGGGGGGTGGTGGTGGTGAGGGTGTGTGGGGGGTGTGTGGGGTGGTGGTGGTGGGGGTGGAGGTGGTGAGGGTGTGGGGGAGGTGTGGGGGGTGGTGGTGAGGGTGTGGGGGGTGTGTGGGGGGGGGTTGGATGGTGGGGGTGGAGGTGGTGAGGGGTGTGGGGGGGGTGTGTGGGGTGGGGGTGGGGGGTTGTGTGGGGTGGGGGTGGAGGTGGTGAGGGTGTGTGGGGTGGTGGTGGTGAGGGTGTGTGGGGTGGTGGTGGTGGGGGGTGGAGGTGGTGAGGGTGTGTGGGGTGGTGGTGGTGAGGGTGTGTGGTGTGGGGTGGTGGTGGTGGGGGTGGAGTTGGTGAGGGTGTGGTGGGGTGTGTGGGTTGGTGGTGGTGGTGGTGGGGGTGTGGGGGGGTGTGTGGTGTTGGTGGTGGTGGGGGGTGTGGGGGGGGTGTGTGGGTTGGTGGTGGTGGGGTGTGTGTGGGTTGGTGGTGGTGGTGGTGGGGGTGTGGGGGGGGGCACGCTGCCCCCTCGTGCTGCAGGAGGCCGCTGGCTCTCGTCGAGCTCCCTCACCTGGGGGAGCGGGAACCCCACGTGACTTCGAGAACCCCCACGTGACTTCGCATCTAAACTCGCTGAACACGTTTTTATTGATTATTTGACCAGGTAAGGCCCCCAACGGAGCTGTTATTGCTCTTTTTTTCAGAAGCGACCTGGCCACAAATGATAGCCCAACGAAGTGGCGTATCGCGTGGACATTTATAGCAGAAGCTAAATACTGTAGACGCGTGGTGATGTGGATTCTAAATGTGGAGGGGAAATCCGGAGGACCCGGAGAAAAACCCACACGACCACGGGGGAGATCTCCGAATCTACAGCAGCAGGCGTCAGGGTCGGGATCGAACCCACGACTTGCTGTACACCAGGCGAGTCCATTAACATCTCGCCACCGTGGCGCCCGACAATCGCCGGCGGAGGGGGCGAGCGATGCCCACGGGACGTCTCCGTCGGCCCAGACCCAGCGTGGCGCAGCAGCGTGGAGCAGCAGCCCCGGAGCGCACTGCGGCTTCCCCCACCTCTCCCCGTTCTGCTCGGGCTCACTGGGGGAGATCTCGGGCTCACTGGGGGAGATCTCGGGCTCACTGGGGGAGATCTCGGGCTCACTGGGGGAGATTTCGGGCTCACTGGGGGAGATCTCGGGCTCACTGGGGGAGATCTCGGGCTCACTGGGGGAGATCTCGGGCTCACTGGGGGAGATCTCGGGCTCACTGGGGGAGATCTAGGGCTCACTGGGGGAGATCTCGGGTTCACTGGGGGAGATCTCGGGCTCACTGGGGGAGATCTCGGGCTCACTGGGGGAGATCTCGGGCTCACTGGGGGAGATTCCGACCCCCCCCCCCCCCTGCGGTAGGCGCGGCTTTAACGTCTCGCGCCTCGCAGCAAGAAGAGCCTGGGTTCGATTCCCCCGACTCGAACGCCTTTGTGCGTGGAGTGTCCGTGTCTGCCCCCCAACCGCTCCCCTGTTCTGCGTGTGACTGAGCGTTGAGTGTGAAGAGAGCGGTGGCGCAGTGGTTGCCGTGCCGCGCTATGAACACCGGACACCCGAGTTCGATTCCCCGCTAACGGCCAACAGCTCCTGGGTCTCCCCCTAGGTCGACTCAGCCTCAGATGAGTTCGTGGTGCGATGTGTAAATATCAGCAAATGGTGAGAAAGGCAGTCGGGCGTGATGCCATGTGGGTCTTCATAGGCGCTGCTCGCTCACAGCACTTGCTTCCAGAGCCTTTGTCTTTGAGTGAGTGTAAGGAGTTTGTGTTCTTGCATGGGTTTCCTCTGGGTTCTCCAGTTTCCTCCCATAGCTCTACCACACAATGTAACTGCAAATTGGGCTAAACAACATCGCAGTGCTGAAAACATGTTACCTGCAAATCACTCATTTGGCGTCGCACACAGCAGCAGCAGCAGCAACAACAAACCCCCTACCCGCTCCACGACGAAATGATTGGCAAGACTCCCCTGACAAGGCCCTGAGACTCGGCGAGGCTTTCCCGGGTGAGCACGAGGAATCATAAATCATGAATGCCTCGTGGAACCTGGGACCACGGGCTCCCGCAGTGTCGGCAACCTTCACCAACACCAGAGGGCGCCCTCACCGCACGCTCTCTCTCTCTCTCTCACCCCACGCTCTCTCTCTCACCCCACGCTCCCTCTCTCACCCCACGCTCTCTCTCACCCCACGCTCTCTCACTCACCCCACGCTCTCTCTCTCACCCCACGCTCTCTCTCTCACCCCACGCTCCCTCTCTCACCCCACGCTTTCTCTCTCACCCCACGCTCTCTCTCTCACCCCACCCACGCTCTCTCTCTCACCCCACGCTCTCTCTCTCACCCCACGCCCTCTCTCTCACCCCACGCTCTCTCTCACCCACGCTCTCTCTCTCACCCCACGCTCTCTCACTCACCCCACGCTCTCTCTCTCACCCCACGCTCTCTCTCTCACCCCACGCTCTCTCTCTCACCCCACGCTCTCTCTCTCACCCCACGCTCTCTCTCTCACCCCACGCTCTCTCTCACCCCACGCTCTCTCACTCACCCCACGCTCTCTCTCTCTCACCCCACGCTCTCTCTCTCTCTCACCCCACGCTCTCTCTCTCACCCCACGCTCTCTCTCTCACCCCACGCTCCCTCTCTCACCCCACGCTCCCTCTCTCACCCCACGCTCTCTCTCTCTCTCACCCCCACGCTCTCTCTCTCACCCCACGCTCTCTCTCTCACCCCACGCCCTCTCTCTCACCCCACGCTCTCTCTCACCCCACGCTCTCTCTCTCACCCCACGCTCTCTCACTCACCCCATGCTCTCTCTCTCACCCCACGCTCTCTCTCTCACCCCACGCTCTCTCTCTCTCTCACCCCACGCTCTCTCTCTCACCCCACGCTCTCTCTCTCACCCCACGCTCTCTCTCTCACCCCACGCTCTCTCACTCACCCCACGCTCTCTCTCTCACCCCCACGCTCTCTCTCTCACCCCACGCTCTCTCTCTCACCCCACGCTCTCTCTCTCACCCCACGCTCTCTCTCTCACCCCACCCGCTCTCTCTCTCACCCCACGCTCTCTCACTCACCCCACGCTCTCTCTCTCACCCCACGCTCTCTCTCTCACCCCACGCCCTCTCTCTCACCCCACGCTCTCTCACTCACCCCACGCTCTCTCTCTCACCCCACGCTCCCTCTCTCACCCCACGCTCTCTCTCTCACCCCACGCTCCCTCTCTCACCCCACGCTCTCTCTCTCTCTCTCACCCCACGCTCTCTCTCTCTCTCTCCCGCCACCGTTGGGTGCGGTTGTGTTCACCTGGAGCTCCTGCTCTAACGTGTGTGTGGGTGGGGGCCTGGGCTCAGGTGTGAGCCTGAGCCTGGCCTAGGGAGAGTTTTCCTAGGGAAAAACGCTAGGTTATCTCTGCGTTTTCTCCCCGTGTATCGGCCTGCTGTAGTTAGTTTGTATTACTACTGTCGTTTGTGTGTTTGTCTGTGTGTTTGTTTGTTTGTCTGCTTGGTTGGTCGCGTTGTGTGTTGGCCTGGTGTTTTTTTTCACCTGGTTTACCTGGCTTAACACCGCGTGTGTTTGGCCTGTTTGTCTGTTTGTCTGCTTGGTGAGTGTTTTGTCTGTGTGTTTGTTTGTTTGTGTGGTTGCTTGTGCGTGCGTTTGTTTTGTTTATCTGTCGTTTTGTTTATTTGTTTGTCTGCTTGGCTGGTCGCGTTGTGTGTTGGCCTGGTGCTTTTACCTGGGTTAACACCGCGTGTGTTTGGCCTGGTTGTCGTGTTGGTGAGTGTTTGTTTTGCGTGTTTGTTTGTTTGTTTGTGTGTTGATTGTGCGTGCGTTTGTTCGTCTATCTGTCGTTTTGTTTATTTGTATGTTTGTTTTGATTGTTCGTTTTCATTTGTCTGCTTGTTGGTTCGGTCGTGTGTGAGTTCGTCTGTGTGTTTGTCCTGCGCGTGTGTGTGCCTGTCTGTGTGTGTGTGTTTGTGTTGTGTGTTTGTTTGGTGTATTTTTATTTTTTATTTGTATTTTTATTTTTTTATTTTTTTTGGTGATTATTTTTTTGTTGCTGCTGGTGCTGCCATGCGGGCGACATGGCTCAGCCCAGCAGCACGGAGGCTCTCACGGATACCCACGGCTTCCGATGTTTTCCATCGTCGGGGACAGCACCCGAGGAAGTCGCCACTGCAGTGGCAACGCACACCGGGCTGCCTGCTGTCCGGGTGGTGCAAAAAGAGAACCGTGGCTATGTTGTGTACGTAGCCACGGTGGAGGCGGCGGCGCGTGTGGTGGAGAAAGGACTCGTAGTCGGAGGTGAGGGGGGGGCAGCGGGTACAGTGCACCCCTCTCACAGCACCGACGGCGCGGATCACCATCACGGGCGCTCCACCATACATGACCGACGCGGAGCTGATGGGAGAGCTACAACGCTTCGGCGCGGTGGCTTCGAACATCAGCAGGCTGCCTATGAGAACGCGGAACCCTGCCATGCGACACATCTTGTCTGGGCAACGGCAGGTGCTCCTCATCCTGAAGGGTGGACGCACCGTGTTGGACGTGGCCTTCAAGCGCACCGTTGGTGGCCGCGTCCACACGGTGTACCTGGCCACGACCGAACCACGCTGCTACGGATGTGGCAGCGTGGGACACGTGAAGAAAAATTGCTCCACCAGGGCGGGGTCGGGTGGAGCTGTGACAGGGACGACGCCGACGCTGCAGCCGCAACCGCAGCAGCAGCGGGAGCATCGCGAGCGGCAGCAGCAGCAGCTGCAGGATCAGCAGCAGCAGCAGCTGCAGGACCAGCAGCAGCAACAGCCGCAGCAGCAGCAGCAGCGGGTGAGGGAGCACCCCCCGCCGCCGCAGCATGACGTGCAGCAGCAGCCGCAGCAGCAGCAGCGGCAGCAACAACAGCCGCAGCAAGATGGTGCCGGTTCCGCGCCGGAGCGCGGGGAGCCGGCCCCAGAGAAGGAACCCTCTGACGAGGACGGTGGAGAGTTCACCAGCGTCGGAGGGTCGCGGAAGAGGAGGAAGATGGGCAGGCGCGGGAGCACCCAGCCCGTGGAAACAGCCAAAACAGCCGGCGACGGTACCCAGCCAGCTGACCGCCCTGTGGAGGAGCGGGGGGGGGGGCGTGGGTGACGCGCCCCTGGTGGAGACGACCGAGCCGGGAGCGCGACCTCCGGGCCCGACCTCATCCCCTCCAACGGAGGGAGAGGAACAACCGACGACCGCCACCGGCGCCGTGGCTGTGCCGGGTGGCGTCGAGGCTCCGGGAACCACCTCTTCGCCTGTCCTGAGGGAGGGGGAGGAGATGGAAATGGACCCGGGGGAAAGTGGGCTGCCTGCGAGCGGGATTGTGCCCAGCGAGGGGCCGGCCCGCTGGGACGGGAGAGGAGGCCTGCGCCGACGTGGGAGGTGGCGTTACCCTCACCGACATCGGGGGGTGGCCCGACACTGATGACAACGGCGTGCCGGGGGGTTTCGTGCCGGTGAAGGGCGACCCTCCGCCCACCCCAAGGTGGTACGATGAAGCGGCGAGAGAGAGAATGAGGAAAAACAAAATGGGCAAAATTGGGCTCGAGCCCGGGGAGGCCCCCGTTCCGGGAACGTCGGTGGGCACCGGAGAGTGGGATCGCGTCGTCCAGAAAGCTGCAGCTGCAGCTAACAGGTTTGACTTGGAGAACGATCTGGACAAGAGGAAGTACCCCCAGAAGCTTGGAGGTTGGAGGGATGAGGCCAGGCCGGGGATGTGTACGCCCAAAGCCCTCCTCGTGTGGTTGAGGAAGGTGGACAGGGGGAGGAAGGGGAATGCGGCGAGGGAGCTGACGAAGGCTTTCCCCGACAGGCGCTCCCTTGAGCAGGCAGTAATGGACGTGGACTGGGAGCCACACAGGTACGGGTTCAGCGCGCGGGAGGCTGAACGGGCGATGGATTTGTTGGTCATGACGGTGGAGGCCGCGCCCCCCTCCGACTCGAAGGGCGGGGAGCAGAGGGAGGCCGGGAAGAGGGAGGCCATGGAGGCCAGCGGCGACGCGCAGGTGAAGGCGGTGACCAAAGGGGTGAAACAGCCAGACCCAGCCTCGCCCAGCCCGTCGTCGCAAGGGAGCACGGTGAGCGTCGTCAGCGGCAGCGACCCAAAGGGACAGGCGGAAAGGCCGAAGAGCTGGCCTCCGATGCCCGAGATGGGGTGCTCTCCCGAATACCTCCTTGGTTTCCTGAAATGGTCGTATGGGAGACGAAACGTCCGCGTGCGGGACAGCTTCCCCAACAGGAGGAACTTTATGGGCACAGCCCGGCGTGTGATCCAGGACCCGGACACGTTCGGATATAGTCGCCAGGAGATCTTCCGGCTAAAGGCCTTGTTGATCAAGGTCAGAAAACAGCCACCATCCCCCCCCACCACCCCCTTCTCCCCCGAGGCGTTGAAGAGCGGGGGTGAGGAGGTGGGAGCGGAGGAGCTGCTCTGCTAGGCAAAGGGGTGTGAGGGCCCGGATGACGAGCACACCGGACACTGGCTGTGAGCGGTGATGACGTGGTGTGTGATGACGATGAGTGTTTATTGCCATAAAGGCAGATACACTGCATGCTTTGAAAAGCAAAAGCACACCGGACACTGACTGTGGGGCGGTGGCGATGTGGTGCGGAATGGAGTTTGTGCATTTATTGTTGCCATAAAGGCAGGTATACTGAATGAACCGGAATATTCCAGCGTAATTTGCGCTGGTGAAATAAACTTATAAAAGTCAAAAGTCAAAAAGTCTCTCTCTCTCTCACCCCACGCTCTCTCACTCACCCCACGCTCTCTCTCTCACCCCACGCTCTCTCTCTCACCCCACGCTCTCTCTCTCACCCCACGCTCTCTCTCTCACCCCACGCTCTCTCTCTCACCCCACGCTCTCTCACTCACCCCACGCTCTCTCTCTCACCCCACGCTCTCTCTCTCACTCACCCCACGCTCTCTATCTCACCCCACGCTCTCTCTCTCACCCCACGCTCTCTCTCTCACCCCACGCCCTCTCTCTCACCCCACGCTCTCTCTCTCACCCCACGCCCTCTCTCTCACCCCACGCTCTCTCACTCACCCCACGCTCTCTCTCTCACCCCACGCTCCCTCTCTCACCCCACGCTCTCTCTCTCTCACCCCACGCTCTCTCACTCACCCCACGCTCTCTCTCTCTCACCCCACGCTCTCTCTCTCACCCCACGCTCCCTCTCTCACCCCACGCTCCCTCTCTCACCCCACGCTCTCTCTCTCTCTCTCACCCCACGCTCTCTCTCTCACCAAACGCTCTCTCTCTCACCAAACGCTCTCTCTCTCACCCCACGCTCTCTCTCTCTCTCACCCCACGCTCTCTCTCTCACCCCACGCTCTCTCTCTCACCCCACGCTCTCTCACTCACCCCACGCCTTCTCTCTCACCCCACGCTCTCTCTCTCACCCCACGCTCTCTCACTCACCCCACGCTCTCTCTCTCACCCCACGCCTTCTCTCTCACCCCACGCTCTCTCTCTCACCCCCACGCTCTCTCACCAAACGCTCTCTCTCTCACCCCACGCTCTCTCTCTCACCCCACGCTCTCTCTCTCTCACCCCACGCTCTCTCTCTCTAACCCCACGCTCTCTCACTCACCCCACGCTCTCTCTCTCACCAAACGCTCTCTCACTCACCCCACGCTCCCTCTCTCACCCCACGCTCTCTCACTCACCCCACGCTCTCTCACTCACCCCACGCTCCCTCTCTCACCCCACGCTCTCTCTCTCACCAAACGCTCTCTCACTCACCCCACGCTCTCTCACCTCACCCCACGCTCTCTCTCTCACCCCACGCTCTCTCCTCTCACCCCACGCTCTCTCTCTCTCACCCCACGCTCTCTCTCTCTAACCCCACGCTCTCTCACTCACCCCACGCTCTCTCTCTCACCAAACGCTCTCTCACTCACCCCACGCTCCCTCTCTCACCCCACGCTCTCTCACTCACCCCACGCTCTCTCACTCACCCACGCTCTCTCACTCACCCCCACGCTCTCTCTCTCACCCCACGCTCTCTCACTCACCCCACGCTCTCTCTCTCCCCCACGCTCTCTCTCTCACCCCACGCTCTCTCACTCACCCCACGCTCTCTCACTCACCCCACGCGCTCTCACTCACCCCACGCTCTCTCTCACCCCACGCTCTCTCTCACCCCACGCTCTCCCCCACGCTCTCTCTCTCACCCCACGCTCTCTCACTCACCCCACGCTCTCTCACTCACCCCACGCTCTCTCTCACCCCACGCCCTCTCACTCACCCCACGCTCTCTCTCACCCCACGCTCTCTCTCACCCCACGCTCTCTCACTCACCCCCACGCTCTCTCTCTCACCCCACGCTCTCTCTCTCCCCCCACGCTCTCTCACTCACCCCACGCTCTCTCTCTCACCCCCACGCTCTCTCTCTCACCCCCACGCTCTCTCACTCACCCCACGCTCTCTCACTCACCCCACGCTCTCTCTCTCTCACCCCACGCTCACTCACTCACCCCACGCTCTCTCTCTCACCCCACGCTCTCTCTCACCCCACGCTCTCTCACTCACCCCACGCTCTCTCTCTCACCCCACGCTCTCTCTCTCACCCCACGCTCTCTCTCTCTCACCCCACGCTCTCTCTCTCACCCCACGCTCTCTCACTCACCCCACGCTCTCTCTCTCACCCCACGCTCTCTCACTCACCCCACGCTCTCTCACTCACCCCACGCTCTCTCTCTCACCCCACGCTCTCTCACTCACCCCACGCTCTCTCACTCACCCCACGCTCTCTCACTCACCCCACGCTCTCTCTCTCACCCCACGCTCTCTCTCTCACCCCACGCTCTCTCTCTCACCCACGCTCTCTCTCTCACCCCACGCTCTCTCTCTCACCCCACGCTCTCTCACTCACCCCACGCTCTCTCTCCTCACCCCACGCTCTCTCTCTCACTCACCCCACGCTCTCTATCTCACCCCACGCTCTCTCACTCACCCCACGCTCTCTCACTCACCCCCACGCTCTCTCTCACCCCACGCCCTCTCACTCACCCCACGCTCTCTCACTCACCCCACGCTCTCTCTCACCCCACGCTCTCTCTCACCCCACGCTCTCTCACTCACCCCACGCTCTCCTCTCTCTCACCCCACGCTCTCTCTCTCCACCCACGCTCTCTCTCTCTCACCCCACGCTCTCTCTCTCACCCCACGCTCTCTCTCTCACCCCCCACGCTCTCTCACTCACCCCACGCTCTCTCTCTCACCCCACGCTCTCTCACTCACCCCACGCTCTCTCACTCACCCCACGCTCTCTCACTCACCCCACGCTCTCTCACTCACCCCACGCTCTCTCACTCACCCCACGCTCTCTCACTCACCCACGCTCTCTCTCTCACCCCACGCTCTCTCTCTCACCCCACGCTCTCTCTCTCACCCCACGCTCTCTCTCTCACCCCACGCTCTCTCTCTCACCCCACGCTCTCTCACTCACCCCACGCTCTCTCACTCACCCCCACGCTCTCTCTCTCACCCCACGCTCTCTCACTCACCCCACGCTCTCTCTCTCACCCCACGCTCTCTCTCTCTCACCCCACGCTCTCTCTCTCACCCCACGCTCTCTCACTCCCCCACGCCTCTCTCTCTCACCCCACGCTCTCTCTCTCACCCCACGCTCTCTCACTCACCCCACGCTCTCTCACTCACCCCACGCTCTCTCTCTCTCACCCCACGCTCTCTCACTCACCCCACGCTCTCTCTCTCCACCCCACGCTCTCTCTCCACGCTCTCTCACTCACCCACGCTCTCTCTCTCTCACCCCACGCTCTCTCTCTCACCCCACGCTCTCTCTCTCTCACCCCACGCTCTCTCTCTCACCCACGCTCTCTCACTCACCCCACGCTCTCTCTCTCACCCCACGCTCTCTCACTCACCCCACGCTCTCTCACTCACCCCACGCTCTCTCACTCACCCACGCTCTCTCACTCACCCACGCTCTCTCACTCACCCCACGCTCTCTCACTCACCCCACGCTCTCTCACTCACCCCACGCTCTCTCTCTCACCCCACGCTCTCTCTCTCACCCCACGCTCTCTCTCTCACCCCACGCTCTCTCTCTCACCCCACGCTCTCTCTCTCACCCCACGCTCTCTCACTCACCCCACGCTCTCTCACTCACCCCACGCTCTCTCTCTCACCCCACGCTCTCTCTCTCACCCCACGCTCTCTCTCACCCCACGCTCTCTCTCTCACCCCACGCTCTCTCTCACCCCACGCTCTCTCTCTCACCCCACGCTCTCTCTCTCACCCCACGCTCTCTCTCTCACCCCCACGCTCTCTCTCTCACCCCACGCTCTCTCTCTCACCCCACGCTCTCTCTCTCTCACCCCACGCTCTCTCTCTCACCCCACGCTCTCTCTCTCACCCCACGCTCTCTCTCTCACCCCACGCTCTCTCCTCACCCCACGCTCTCTCTCTCACCCCACGCTCTCTCACTCACCCCACGCTCTCTCACTCACCCCACGCTCTCTCACTCACCCCACGCTCTCTCACTCACCCCACGCTCTCTCACTCACCCCACGCTCTCTCTCTCACCCACGCTCTCTCACTCACCCCCACGCTCTCTCACTCACCCCACCGCCTCTCACTCACCCCACGCTCTCTCTCTCACCCCACGCTCTCTCACTCACCCCACGCTCTCTCACTCACCCCACGCTCTCTCACTCACCCCACGCTCTCTCTCTCCCCCACGCTCTCTCACTCACCCACGCTCTCTCTCTCACCCCACGCCTCTCTCTCACCCCACGCTCTCTCTCTCACCCCACGCTCTCTCACTCACCCCACGCTCTCTCACTCACCCCACGCTTCTCTCAGCTCTCTCTCACCCACGCTCTCTCACTCACCCCACGCTCTCTCTCTCACCCCACGCCTCTCTCTCACCCCACGCTCTCTCACTCACCCCACGCTCTCTCTCTCACCCCACGCCTCTCTCACTCACCCCACGCTCTCTCTCTCACCCCACGCTCTCTCTCTCACCCCACGCTCTCTCACTCACCCCACGCTCTCTCACTCACCCACGCTCTCTCTCTCACCCCACGCTCTCTCACTCACCCCACGCCTCTCTCTCTCACCCCACGCTCTCTCACTCACCCCACGCTCTCTCTCACCCCACGCTCTCTCACTCACCCCACGCCTCTCTCTCTCACCCCACGCTCTCACCCCACGCTCTCTCACTCACCCCCACGCTCTCTCTCTCACCCCACGCTCTCTCTCTCACCCCACGCCTCTCTCTCTCACCCCACGCTCTCTCTCTCACCCCACGCTCTCTCACTCACCCACGCCTCTTTCTCTCCCCACGTTCTCACCCACGCTCTCTCACTCACCCCCACGCTCTCTCACTCACCCACGCTCTCTCACCCCACGCCCTCTCACTCACCCCACGCTCTCTCTCACCCCACGCTCTCTCTCACCCCACGCTCTCTCACTCACCCCACGCTCTCTCTCTCACCCCACGCTCTCTCTCTCACCCCACGCTCTCTCACTCACCCCACGCTCTCTCTCTCACCCCACGCTCTCTCTCTCACCCCACGCTCTCTCACTCACCCCACGCTCTCTCACTCACCCCACGCTCTCTCACTCACCCCACGCTCTCTCTCTCACCCCACGCCCTCTCACTCACCCCACGCTCTCTCACTCACCCCACGCTCTCTCTCTCACCCCACGCTCTCTCACTCACCCCACGCTCTCTCACTCACCCCACGCTCTCTCACTCACCCCCACGCTCTCTCTCTCACCCCACGCTCTCTCACTCACCCCACGCCCTTTTTCTCACCCCACGCTCTCTCACTCACCCCACGCTCTCCTCTCTCACCCACGCTCTCTCACTCACCCCACGCCCTCTCTCTCTCCCCACGCTCTCACCCCACGCTCTCTCACTCACCCCACGCTCTCTCTCTCACCCCACGCTCTCTCTCTCACCCCACGCCTTCTCTCTCACCCCACGCCTCTCTCTCTCACCCCACGCTCTCTCACTCACCCCACGCCCTCTTTCCTCTCCCCACGTTCTCACCCCACGCTCTCTCACTCACCCCACGCTCTCTCTCTCACCCCACGCCTTCTCTCTCACCCCACGCTCTCTCACTCACCCCACGCTCTCTTACTCACTCCACGCTCTCACTCACCCCACGCTCTCTCTCTCACCCCACGCTCTCTCACTCACCCCACGCTCTCTCTCTCACCCCACGCTCTCTCACTCACCCCACGCTCTCTCTCTCTCACCCCACGCTCTCTCTCTCACCCCACGCCTTCTCTCTCACCCCACGCTCTCTCTCTCACCCCACGCTCTCTCACTCACCCCACGCCCTCTCTCTCTCCCACGCTCTCACCCCACGCTCTCTCCCCACGTTCTCACCCCACGCTCTCTCACTCACCCCACGCTCTCTCTCTCACCCCACGCTCTCTCACTCACCCCACGCTCTCTCTCTCACCCCACGCTCTCTCTCTCACCCCCACGCTCTCTCACTCACCCACGCTCTCTCACTCACCCCACACTCTCTCTCTCACCCCACGCTCTCTCACTCCACCCCACGCTCTCTCACTCACCCCACGCTCTCTCTCTCACCCCACGCTCTCCCCCCACGCTCTCTCACTCACCCCACGCTCTCTCACTCACCCCACGCTCTCTCACTCACCCCACGCTCTCTCTCTCACCCCACGCCCTCTCACTCACCCCACGCTCTCTCACTCACCCCCACGCTCTCTCTCTCACCCCACGCTCTCTCTCTCACCCCAACGCTCTCTCACTCACCCCACGCTCTCTCTCTCACCCCACGCTCTCTCACTCACCCCCACGCTCTCTCTCTCACCCCACGCTCTCCCCCACGCTCTCTCACTCACCCCACGCTCTCTCACTCACCCCACGCTCTCTCACTCACCCCACGCTCTCTCTCTCACCCCACGCCCTCTCACTCACCCCACGCTCTCTCACTCACCCCACGCTCTCTCTCTCACCCCCACGCTCTCTCTCTCACCCCACGCTCTCTCACTCACCCCCACGCTCTCTCTCTCACCCCACGCTCTCTCTCTCACCCCACGCTCTCTCTCTCACCCCACGCTCTCTCTCTCACCCCACGCTCTCTCACTCACCCCACGCTCTCTCTCTCACCCCACGCTCTCTCACTCACCCCACGCTCTCTCACTCACCCCACGCTCTCTCACTCACCCCACGCTCTCTCACTCACCCCACGCTCTCTCACTCACCCACGCTCTCTCACTCACCCCACGCTCTTTCTCTCACCCCACGTTCTCTCACTCACCCCACGCTCTCTCACTCACCCCACGCTCTCTCACTCACCCCACGCTCTCTCACTCACCCCACGCTCTCTCTCTCACCCCACGCTCTCTCACTCACCCCCACGCTCTCTCTCTCACCCCACGCTCTCTCTCTCTCACCCCACGCCTTCTCTCTCACCCCCACGCTCTCTCTCTCACCCCACGCTCTCTCACTCACCCCACGCCCTCTCTCTCACCCCACGCTCTCTCACTCACCCCACGCTCTCTCACTCACCCCACGCCCTCTCTCTCTCCCCACGCTCTCACCCCACGCTCTCTCCCCACGTTCTCACCCCACGCTCTCTCACTCACCCCACGCTCTCTCACTCACCCCACGCCCTCTCTCTCTCCCCACGCTCTCACCCCCACGCTCTCTCCCCACGCTCTCACCCCACGCTCTCTCACTCACCCCACGCTCTTTCTCTCACCCCACGCTCTCACTCACCCCACGCTCTCTCTCTCACCCCACGCTCTCTCTCTCACCCCACGCCTTCTCTCTCTCCCCACGCTCTCTCTCACCCCACGCTCTCTCCCCCACGCTCTCTCCCCACGCTCTCCCCACGCTCTCTTCCCACGCTCTCCCCCCCACGCTCTCCTCCCCCCCGCTCTCCCCCCACGCTCTCTCCCCACGCTCTCCCCCCCACGCTCTCTCCCCACGCTCTCCCCCCCCCGCTCTCCCCCCACGCTCTCTCCCCACGCTCCCCCCCCCCCCGCTCTCCCCCCACGCTCTCCCCCCCCCGCTCTCTTTCCACGCTCTGTCCCCACGCTCTCTCCCCACGCTCTCCCCCCCCCCCCGCTCTCCCCCCACGCTCTCTCCCCACGCTTTCCCCCCACGCTCTCTCCCCACGCTCTCCCCCCCCCCCGCTCTCCCCCCACGCTCTCTCCCCACGCTCTCTCCCCACGCTCTCTCCCCACGCTCTCTCCCCACGCTCTCTCTCCCCACGCTCTCCCCCCCACGCTCTCTCTCCCCACGCTCTCTCCCCACGCTCTCTCTCCTCTCCTCGTGGTCCCTGCCGCACCGGCCACCGGCTGTGAGCGCACGTGGAGCCGCGTCGAGTGCACGAACCGACCAATCCACTGCTGGATGAAGGCTCCCCCCCCCCCGCCCAACGAGTCGCCGTGTCTTACGGTCCAGCCAACCCCACCTCGCACCCGATCTCATTTCGTCGCTCCATCTCTGCGGCGCGCGTTCTCTGTCGGGCCGAGTTGTTCGTCTCGGCCAATCGGCTGTCGGCATCTCTTCTGGCCGTGACGAGTCCTGCCCAAACCAACTCGCTTCTCTTCACACCCTGCGCGATGTTTGAACCCTCTAATCCACGTCTTCCTCTAATCCACGTGTTCCTTTAAAACCACGTGCTCACACCTACGTGTCTCGGTGTCATTCCAAGCACGCGCCTCTGCGTGGTGGCGAGGGGAGTGAGAGACTCACTGGCGGGAGGGGTCCCCGCGTCAAGACTCTTTGGCAGATTCGCTTCGCAGGGAGCGATGTGCGCGCGACAGGAAACCCGCGCACCCGGAGAAGTCTCGCCGCGCACAGCGAGATGACCAACTATCGACGGTCTGCTAGCTCCGCAGACGGGAGCACGAGCCCGCTTGCTGTACTGCCATCTTCGCGGTCCCTTTGCCGCCCAGAGCTTGACCGGTGTCCACGTGATCCACCGACACTTGCATCCGCGGCGCTGGAGGTGTCCCCTCCTCTTAACTCTTAAACCGTCACTCCACATTCCCATGGCGACTAACAGGTAGCAGGCCCCGATCGGGAGTAGTCGTCCCGGAAAGCGCTGCGAGATGCGGGGTGGTCCCTCGGGCGCTGCGGTGGCGAGATGCGGACAACTTCGCCTGGTGTCGAGGAGGTCATGGGTTTGTTCCCGACCCTGACGCCTGTTGTCATTTTGAAGTTTGCGAGTCTCTCTCTCTCCCCGTGGTCGCATGGATTTTTTTTTCCGGGTCCTCCCTTCACATTGAGAATCGTGCGTTTAGAGTATTTGGCCGCTTTTATTCTCCACACGCTGATGATGAGCTGCTGCCGCTTCATTGGGCTGTCATTTGTGGCCAGGTCGCTTCTGGAAAAGGGCCGTAGAGCTCAGTACGCAAAACATTGTCTCGTAGTTTAATAATCCAGCTTTGATCGTGATGCGTGGAGCTTAGTTATTCATTCAATCATCATCAAGTGCACGTCATCAAACACCTTATCGTGCCATTTTCGATCATTATCATCAGTCTATACCATCTGTCATCGTATTGTCGCTTCATCACCATCACTACATCGTCAGCATCGTTTCGTAATCTTCATCAAACGTCACCATTGGCCATCATCGTAATCACACCCTCGTCATCGACACCACCGTAATCGTGTTGCCATGTCCATCAATCATCACCAATCATATCATCAGTAATCCTTATCATCATCGAGTCATCAATCACCTCACCATCATCACCAACACCATCATCACCTCACCATCATCACCAACACCATCATCGTCTCGCTCTCGTCAGGTGAACTCCTCATGAGTCCGTGGTCCTCCCAGAGGGGGTCACCGCCGCTCATTTCGAATGCGCCGGGCGCTCTCTCGCTTCGCGCCCCTACTAAGATATTGGGGGGGGGGGGGGGTTTATTGTGGTGCGCCCCGGGTCCCTGAGTCATGTACCGGCCCCCCGCTGTGCGCATGCGCGGCCCGGCTCTTTATTGGAGCGCGGCGTGAGCGGCGCGCGCCGCACTTCAGCACCTCCCGCGTGGACAGCGCCCACCGTGCCCGGGCGGAGCCCCCCCCCCCTCTCTCTCCACACGAGCCCTGCCACCCCACGGTAAGCTGGGGGGGGGGGGGGGTGCGAGCCCCCTACGGATTCTACCCCTCGCTGAGATCCTGGCGGGGGGGGATAAGGGGGGGGCGGGAAGATGGAGGGGGCGTCTCTTCTCCGGAGCTGCGAAGTTTCGCTGAGACGCGCGCAGGGCGATGTGCGAGGGGTCCTCGGAGCCAGGGGGTCCGGGCTCGGGTCCGGGTCCGGGCTCGGGGCGGTCTGGGCAGGGCACAGGCGATGCTGTAAGCCGGAGGCTTCGCTCGGAATGAGCTCTCGACGTGGCCTTTACCCGCACCTGTAGCTCTGTGTGCGCGTGTCTACACGAGTCTCTTGTGCGTCTCCGCGTGTGTGTCTGTGTGTCTGTGTGTGTGTCTGTGTGTGTCTATGTGTCTGTGTGTGTGTCTGTGTGTGTCTGTGTGTGTGTGTCTGTGTGTATCTCTGTGTGTGTCTGTGTGTGTGTCTGTGTGTGTGTCTGTGTGTGTGTCTGTGTGTGTGTCTGTCTGTGTGTCTCTCTGTGTGCGTCTCCGTGTGTGTCTCTGTGTGTGTCTCTGTGTGCGTCTGTCTGTCTCCGTGTGTCTCTGTGTGCGTGCGGGGAGCGGTGGTGCAGCGGTTTGCGCACTGTGCTAAGAACCCAGCGACGCAAGTACGATTCCCGCTCACGGCCAACACCGCTGATAATTATCTGAACCGGTCCTGGGTCTCTTCTACGTCGACTCGGCCTCAAATTAATACCAGGTGTGGTGTGTAAACATCACCACCGGGAAGACAAAGGCGGCCGGGGGTGTTGCTGGCTACCCTCTGATGAGCACAGTTGGCTACGTATCGTACAAAATAAGTTCAGCGCGCCTCTACGTGCCATGCCGGGCTTCAAAGGTGCTCGTGAACAGCACTTGCTCCAACAGTCTTTCAAGCGATGCGGGGATATTTGTTGTGTTGTGTGTGTGGCTTTGTGCATGTGTGGTGTGAACGCGTAGGGAGCGGTGGCGCAAGTGCTTAGCGCAATTCACGAGGAAGCCGGCGAGACGAGTTCGACTCTCAGACACGGCTAACATCAGTGGCGAGTGGTCTGAATGAGAGCACCTGGTGCGATGTGTGAAACAGTGGGAAGACAAAGGCGGACATCACTCACCCCGACGTCACTAGCCCCGACATCACAAACCCCGACGTGTGTAGGTGTGTGTGTGTAGGTGTGTGATGGTATCATAGGCCCTGACCTGGTCAAGGCCTATGATACCATCAGTAGGACTGGGCTCTGGGTTGTTCTTCGTGCTTTCGGAGTCCCTGACCCTCTGCTCACGATCATTAAGGACCTTCATGATGGTGAGCGGGCCCGGGTAAAACTACGTGGCCGGGAGTCGGAGCCTTTCCCTGTACACCTTGGGGTGCGACAGGGATGTCCTCTGGCTCCCACATTATTTAACATCTATTTCGACTGCGTAGTTCGTGAAGCCTTCAATATCTGTACCGGGGGAATTACCATTTGGTACAGATATAATGGGAGGCTGATCGACGCCCGGGTGCGATCAAGGGATGGCTCCCTATTGGTCAACCACGTTATGTATGCCGATGATTTGGTAATAGCTGCTCATTCAGAAGAGGAGTTGGAGACGCTGCTGCTGAGACTGGAGCGTGCCACTAAGAGGTGGGGCCTTACCATCAGCCCCACCAAAACTAAGCACCTGCCTGGGTATTTTGTACCATCGGACACTCCGCCCCCACAACTCCCAATCGGTGATGGGGCAGTTGTGGAGAGAGTAGAGAGTTTCCCATACCTGGGCAGTGTGCTCATGACCGGCTCCAGTTTATCAGCAGAGGTCTCACTCCGAATCAGTCGAGCGGCAATATCTTTTCATCGGTTGCGTAACGCTGTGTGGAAGCTACCTGGTCTGTCGCTCCGCACGAAGCTTCAGGTCTTCTCGGCCACGGTCATTCCCTCCCTTCTCTATGCTTGCGAAACGTGGACCCCCCTAGTGGAGCATCTTCGCCGGTTGGAAACATTTAGGCTGGCCTGCCTACGATCCATCCTGGGTTTAACCAGGCTGGATTGTGTGAGGAGCTCACAAGTCCTTGAAAGATCTGGGCAAAGTCCCATCAGTGAGCTCCTCCGGCAGGCAAGGCTGCGTTGGCTGGGTCATGTAGCCCGCATGCCCAGCCACCGCATGCCTAAACAGCTTTTGTTCGGCCGGATCGAGGGGGCTAAACGGGCGCGGCACGGGCTAGAGAAGAGATGGAGTGATGTGGTACAGGAGGACGTGGAGCTGAGTGGACTTGCCGATGACTGGTACCAGCGGTGTCAAGATCGGCCTCAGTGGAGGAGGCTCGTGAAGGACGCTACTGGGCAGTTGGAGGCAGTCGCCCTCCAACAACAACGGAGGGCGGAGGAGCGACGCTCACAACAACGAGCGGAGCGCCGGGTGGCTAAAGCACAGCAAGTTGGCACAGTAGGGGGCACAGGTGGTGCATCAGCCAGTCATCTCGGTCATCTCGGTCAGTCGACCCGTGGCACCTGGGTCTGCCCCGTGACCTCCTGCCAGCGGGCGTTCGACACTTCACGTGGCCTCAAGGTGCACATGGCCTGGCACAAGCGTCGTGGTGACGTCACCGCCACTTAGTGGCGAATGGCGGTTGTTGTTGTTGTAGGTGTGTGTAGGTGTGTGTGTGTATGGGGGGGTTTGGCCAGGAGACGTCATAAAAGCCTGACCCCCCGGGGCCTCCGGCACAAGCTTATTTGTTACAGCTTTTTGTTCATATCGTAGTTTAGTGGTAGTTAATTCGACACTTCACGTGGCCTCAAGGTGCACTTGGCCTGGCACAAGCGTCGTGGTGACGTCACCGCCACTTAGTGGCGAATGGCGGTTGTTGTTGTTGTTGTGTGTGTATAGGTGTATGTGTGTGTGTGTATCTTTGTGTGTAGGTGTGTGTGTAGGTGTGTCTGTGTAGGTGTGTGTGTACGTGTGTGTAGGTGTGTAGGTGTGTGTAGGTGTGTGTGTGTGTAGGTGTGTGTGTATAGGTGTGTTTGTGGGTGTGTGTGTAGGTGTGTGTGTGTAGGTGTGTTTGTGTGTGTGTGTGTAGGTGTGTGTAGGTGTGTGTGTGTGTAGGTATGTGTGTGTGTAGGTGTGTAGGTGTGTGTAGGTGTGTGTGTGTAGGTGTGTGTAGGTGTGTGTGTGTAGGTGTGTGTAGGTGTGTGTGTGTAGGTGTGTGTGTAGGTGTGTGTGTAGGTGTGTGTGTGTAGGTGTGTGTGTAGGTGTGTGTGTGTGTGTAGGTGTGTGTGTGTGTAGGTGTGTGTGTGTGTAGGTGGGGAGCGGTGACGCGGCGGTCAATGCGCTGCGCTCAGTGCGCTGCGCTCCGAACCTGGCGACCCGAGTTTAGTTCCCGCTCATCGCCCATAACCATTGCCAATTATCTCAACCGGTCCTGGGCAACCCCTAGGTCGACTCAGCCCTGAATGAGTATGCTGTGCAAAGTGTAAATATCAGCACTGGAGAGACAAAGGCGGCCGTGGACGGTTCTGGCTTCAAACGCCGTCGCGTGCCATGTGTGTGCCATGTGTGTGCCATGCGCGTGTCATGCGTGTGTCATGCGTGCGTATTAATGCGACTTACTCTGTGAGCAAAGACAAACATCCCTCAGAGAGACTGTTGGGGCAAGTGGTGTTAGCGAGCACCTATTAAGGCTGGCACGGCACACGAGGGGGTGGGGGGGCGACACCACGCCCCCCCCCCGCCTTTGTCTCCACAGTGCTGACGTTCACATATCGCACTGTAGTAGTTTCAGGCTGAGTCGACCTAGGGGAAGCCCAAGGCCGGTTTAAATATTCGCCGCTGTTTAATGCTTCGTGAGCGGAAATCGAATTTGGATTTCCGAGTTCGTAGCGAAGCGCGCTCACCGCTGCACCACCGCTCTGGGCGCGTGCGCATAGGGGCCGCTGTCGGGTCGAGGTCGCACGAATTGAATCCGCTTTGCTCTCTGCGCACAGCCACCTGCAGCTCTGTGGCTTGAGCCCCTTCGAGCGCGCTCTGCGAGGTGAGGCACCCAGGCGGGGTGCCGAGGAGGACCAGGGGGCTCCAGGGGGCTCCAGGGGAGGGTCACCGCGAGACCGCGCGGCAGCATGGGGCGCGTGGTCGAGTGGAGCGCGCAGCCGCCGACTCTGAACGTCACCTTCGGCCATCACCTCCAGATGCTGCTACTGCTGCAGCAGCAGCAGGCGAACGCCTCCTCCAACGGCACGGGCAGCAGCACGCCGCAGCCGCAGCGGCTCTCGCTCGAGTTCCAGGTGGTGAGCGCGCTGCTGGTGCTGCTCGTGTGCGCCGCGGGCATCGTGGGCAACGCCATGGTGGTGGTCGTGGTGCTGACCACTCGCGACATGCGCACGCCCACCAACTGCTACCTCGTGAGCCTGGCGGTGGCCGACCTCACGGTGCTCGTGAGCGCGGGGCTGCCCAACGTGGCCGAGAGCCTGGCGGGAACCTACGTGTTCGGCCAGGCCGGCTGCCTCTCCATCACCTACCTGCAGTACCTGGGCATCAACGCCTCCTCGTGCTCCATCACGGCGTTCACGGCGGAGCGCTACATCGCCATCTGCCACCCGATCCGCGCGCAGTTCCTGTGCACGGCGAGCCGCGCCAGGAAGATCATCGCGCTCGTGTGGGCCTTCACGGCGCTCTACTGCGTCGTCTGGTTCTTCCTCGTCGACCTCCAGCGGGACGAGGCCACGGGCGGCCTCTACTGCGGCTACCGCGTGTCGCGTCGCCTCTATCTCCCCATCTACCTCATCGACTTCGCCATCTTCTTCGCGCTGCCGCTGGCGCTCGCCACGGCGCTCTACGCGCTCATCGGGCGCGTCCTCTTCATGAGCCCCATGCCCTCCAAGGGGCCCGGGGACGACGCCGCCGCCGCCCCCGCGCAGCGCTGGGGGCCCGCGGACGCGGCGGCTGGCGGCGCTGGAGCGGCCGGGCAGGCGGGGCGGCTGCTGCTGCTGTGCAGCAGCCGGCGCTCCAAGTCGGCGCTCGCGTCGCGCAAGCAGGTGCGCTCGGACACGCCGTGCTGCTGCTGCTGGTGGAGGTGGTGGTGGTGAGGTGGTGATGGCATATGCGGTAGTGCTCGCGATGATGATGGTAGTTGTCAAATGTGGTGGTGGTGAGGTGGTGATGGCATATGCGGTAGTGCTCGCGATGATGATGGTAGTTGTCAAATGTGGTGGTGAGATGGTGATGGCATATGCGGTGATGGTGATGATGGTAGTTATGATGATGTCATGTGGTGGTTGTGATGATGGTGGTTGTGATGATGCCATGTGGTGGTGTTGTTTGTGATGATGATGGTCGTGATGATAATGTCATATGCGGTGATGATGTTTGTGACGATGATGATGATGATGTCATATGTGATGATGTCCGTGATGATGTCGATGCTCCTGGTGGTGACGACGACGCTGATGTCGATGTCCGCAGGTGGTGAAGATGCTGGCCGTGGTGGTGGCGCTGTTCGCGCTGCTCTGGACGCCCTACCGCACCCTGGTGCTCGTCAACTCCTTCCTGTCGCCCCCCTACGCCGACTCGTGGTTCGTGCTCTGCTGCCGCCTCTGCGTATACCTCAACTCGGCGTGCAACCCCGTGGTCTACAGCCTCATGTCGCAGAAGTTCCGCGCCGCCTTCCGCAAGCTCTGCGCGTGCCCGTGGCGGCGCGTGTGCCCGCCGTGCCCCCCGGGCGGGGGCCCTGGGGCCCGCGGGGCCCGCGGGGGCAGCGAGCGCGGCTGGTGGCCGAGAAGGCCCGAGGGCTCGCGGGCGGGATGATGATGATGAGGATGAGGAGGGGCGGGGGAGGGGAGGTCGCGCGTCGCGACGGGTGAGCACGTGCGCCGCACACGGGAACGGGATCGGAGTCACGTGCGTGACCTTCGGCGAGCGAGACACGGGGGACGTGGAGGTCACGACCTTTAGCATCGCCTAGAGATGAGGTCGCGACCTCGAGGCTCACCCACAGGCGAGGTGAAGACCTCGAGGGTCATCTTGAGTCGAGGTTACCGCCTTGACGGTCATCTTGAGTCGAGGTCACGACCTTGACGGTCATCTTGAGTTGAGGTCATGTGACCTTGAGCGTCATCTTGAGTCGAGGTCACGACCTTGAGCATCATCTTGAGTTTAGGTCATGTGACCTTGAGCATCATCTTGAGTTGAGGGCATGTGACCTTGAGCATCATCTTGAGTCGAGGTCACGACCTTGACGGTGATCTTGAGTTGAGGTCATGACCTTGAGCGTCATCTTGAGTTGAGGTCATGACCTTGAACGTCATCTTGAGTTGAGGTCATGACCTTGAGTATCATCTCGTGTCGATGTCACGACCCCGATGGTCATCTTGAGTCGAGGTCACGACCTCAAGGGCCGTTAAGAGGTCACGACCTCGAGCATCACGTGGTATTGTATCAGGAGCTCTGGGCTCCTACTGGCAGCAGCACCGGACACTGCTGCGGCAGGGGCTGTGCTCGCTCCACGGTGGCCACTCAGCCCGCAGCATCAGCAGCATCAGCAGCTGCCACTGCTGATGCGGGCTGACTCTGCACTGTGGTTGTCGCGGAGTGTCTCCACCTCTGGAATTCAAAATCAACCTCGAGGGGGGCGGTGGGAGTTGGTGGTGGTGGGGGGCGGGGGGGGGACGCGGTTAAACCGGTAACGGAGCGGTTAAACGGGTAACTGCTTCTCCTTCAAGGTTTATTTCGGATGGAATATCAATCACTCCAAACATTGTACAATGTAAAAGATGAAATCAGCTAAAATGTGGATCTCTAAAGCACACTGAAGGGAGAGCAATGAGGAGGAGGGGGGGAGGAGAGGGGGAGCAAGGAGGGGAGGGGGAAAGGAGGGGAGGGGGTGGGAGGGGGGGAAGGAGGGAGGGGGTGGGAGGGGGGGAAGGAGGGAGGGGGGTGGGAGGGGGGGAGGTCTTTGCATCCGGCCCCGAGGCTAATCGACGGGGACGGGGACACGAGGCGCTCCGTGCGTCCTCCTCCCCCGTGCCGTCGGCACCGCGGCGCCTGCCGTGTGCGGTGCCGGCCAAGAGGCAGCGGCAACTCCGTGTCCGCTCGGGGTGGTCAGACCACGGAACGGCCACGCTCCGTGCCCCCCCCCCCCCCCCCCCCACACCGTAGTCCGGTAACCTGTCTGGTGTTTTGGTTCACTGTGGACTCGATGGCGTTGACGCCAGGGCAAGGCACGGGGATGCGGCTCGCGAGCTTCGTCATCGGTGCCTTTGAGTCGAGACCGTGTCGACCCCCGTCTCTCCCCGGGACAAGGGCCTCGATGTCGGGCGTCGTGACGGCCAGGGCTCTCGCGGTCGCAGCCGACTGCGTTTAAGCGGGGAGCCGCACGCCTCTTCTACGGCGGTCACGCACTTGACGAGACGGCTGATCCCCCCCCCCCCCCCCGAGGATGACGCGTGTCCAGGAGCGATGTGGGCCGACGGCTTCTCGCCAAAGTTTGCCCGGTTCGAGTATGGCCATGCTTTTGGCGTGCGTCCAGATTCCAAGGTTTTGGTTTGTTACAGTTTGTTTGGCAATCATTGGAATCCGCCGGGAGCCGAGATGGGGGTGGGGGGGCCATCTCGACCCCCATCTCCACCCCCATCTCCACCCCATCTCCACCCCATCTCCACCCCCATCTCCACCCCATCTCCACCCACATCACCACCCCCATCTCCACCCCCATCTCAACTCCCATCTCAACCCCCATCTCCACCCCCATCTCCACCCCCATCTCCACCCCCATCTCCACCCTCATCTCCACCCCCATCTCCACCCCCATCTCCACCCCCATCTCCACCCCCATCTCCACCCCCATCTCCACCCCCATCTCGACCCCCATCTCCACCCCCATCTCCACCCCCATCTCCACCCCCATCTCCACCCCCATCTCCACCCACATCACCACCCCCATCTCCACCCCCATCTCAACTCCCATCTCAACCCTCATCTCCACCCCCATCTCGACCCCCATCTCCACCCCCATCTCCACCCTCATCTCCACCCCCATCTCCACCCCCATCTCCACCCCCATCTCGACCCCCATCCCCACCCCCATCTCCACCCCCATCTCGACCCCCATCTCCACCCCCATCTCCACCCCCATCTCCACCCCCATCTCGACCCCCATCTCCACCCCAATCTCGACCCCCGCCCTCGTGCATGTCGCCCGTGCTGGTGGCGGTGGGATCCTCCCGTGCAGGGAGCGAGGTCACTATCCTGCCGAAGTTGACGCGGCATCTCTCGCTCGGGGTTCTGTCGAGTGGCCCGGTCGTTACTCTCCGCCGACCTGGAGGCGATGGAGTCGGGCCAGACTATTGGGGTTCCGTATTCAGTCGGAGCAGTTGGTTCTTAACCCCCTGGGGGTGCGAGACATGGCCAAATTGATTTTTTAAGATAAATGATCGAAAACACAAATTTGGCACGTAGGTACAAAAATGCTTTGTTTCACCAAACCCTAAGTGTTTATTAACTTTGTCATTTGTTTAACTATTGAGAACCAAACGGGTGCAGGTTTCGGTGAAGTTTAAAACCCACTGGATAAGTGGCTCCAAGCCGTCCCGGTCTGGCGACTCGCGTACGAACAGCTACCAAAGTGGTGAAACACCTCCCAGAGCCGTGAACTTAACATGACAGTACAATTGCTAATGTGCTTAAACAGTTCAATGGTTAACAATGTGGTTATGATTATAACAAAGTGGTTATGATTATAACAATGTGGTTGTTATTATTATAATGTGGTTATTGTTTACGATACGCTCTAGCAGTTAAAAACGCGGTAAAACAAAACACGAAAACACATCAGCTCATCAGTGAAAGAACTCGGACGAACGGAGACAAGTCGTGGCCACGAGCAGCAGTGGGGAGCGCGCCGAGGGAGTTCACAGCGCAGGTGGCCGCCGGGCGGCTCACGAGGTCACCACTCCGTTCACCCGGAGCCAGCGCTGTGAGCACGCAGCCCATAACCTCGGTGACCCCCCCCCCTCCACGCCCCCCCCCCCCATGCCCCCCCATACCTCCCCCCCCATGCTTCCCCTCCCCCCCCATACCCCCCACGCCCCCCCTCCCATGCCTCCCCCATGCCCCCCCCCCATACCCCCGCGCGCTCCTGAACTGCGCTCGTCGTGTTCACTGATGGACGCGCGGCAGCCGCGAGGCCGCGCTCCGAGTGGCTGTGATTGTGACGATGACTGTGATTGTGACGATGACTGTGGTGGTGACGATGACTGTGGTGGTGACGATGACTGTGGTGGTGACGATGACTGTGGTGGTGACGATGACTGTGGTGGTGACGATGACTGTGGTGGTGACGATGACTGTGGTGGTGACGGTGGTTGTTGTTGTTGTAGTAACTGTCGCTCGTGGTTCGCGCTGTGGTGTTGCGCCCCCCGCCATCCCCGCGCCCATCGCTTGCGCAATAAACGGCTGTGCTGTACGCGATGGTGGTGGTGGTGATGGTGGTGGTGATGGTGGTGGTGATGGTGGTGGTGGTGGTGATGGTGGTGGTGATGGTGGTGGTGATGGTGGTGGTGATGGTGGTGGTGATGGTGGTGGTGATGGTGGTGGTGATGGTGGTGATGGTGATGGTGGTGGTGATGGTGGTGGTGATGGTGGTGGTGGTGGTGGTGATGGTGGTGGTGATGGTGGTGGTGGTGATGATGGTGATGGTGTTGGTGGTGTTGGTGGTGATGGTGGTGGTGATGGTGGTGATGGTGGTGGTGATGGTGGTGGTGATGGTGGTGGTGATGATGGTGGTGGTAATGGTGGTGGTGATGGTGGTGGTGATGATGGTGGTGGTGTTGGTGGTGATGGTGGTGGTGATGGTGGTGGTGGTGGTGTCGTGGTTAGCGCACCGCGCTACGAGCCTCGGCGAGCACGAGTTCGATTCCCGCTCACGGCCAACACCGGTGATGAATACGTGAACTGGTCCTGGGCCTCCCCGCTAGGTTGACTCAGCCTTAAATGAGTCCCTGGTGCGGCGTGTAGACATGGGCACTGTGTGGGGGGGGGACTTAGTAGGTGCTCGCTCCAGGCAGCGCTTGCCCCCCACGCTCTGTTCAAGTCGCGACGGGTGGTCTTGGGTGGGAGTGGCGCGGAGGAGTTGCGGGTTGCACGAGTCGAGGCTCGTGTGGCACAAAGCGCCAAGCGGCCAGAAACAAACAGCGCCGTCAGAGTTGTAACAGATGAGATTGAAGCATGCTTCTGGAATTCGGCGAGGTCATTGTTGTTCGGGGGGGTTGGGGGGAGAGAGACGGTGGCCACGAGAGGAGTGGTGCGAGGGCTACGCAGCGAGACAAGGGAGGTGACCTGCCGAGTGGCGAGTGTTAAGTGCGGGAGTGATTGGGTGGGTGGATGTTGTTGTCGCCTGCGGTGGTGGTGGTGGTTGAAACGACACAGTCAGCATGTGGTCGACCGAGTCCTCAACGCGGGTGGAGGAACCAACGAGTGAAGTGCATGGCCACAGGGACCAGAGCGCTTGTGCCAGGCTAGGTGCACCTAGAAGCCAGGTGAAGTGTGGAAGGCAGCTTGGGCTTGCGGTGGCTGGGACACACACACAACAACAACAACAACCACACACAACAACAACAACCGCCATTCAGTGGCGGTGACGTCGCCACGGCGCTTGTGCCAGGCTAGGTGCACGTTGAGGCCACGTGAAGTGGCAGGAGGTCACGGGGCAGTCCCAGCAGGTGCCACGGGTCGACTGAAATGGGCACACAGACCCACAGTGACACGCAGCGTGTGTGGGCGCCGTGTGGCCGGGGAGGATTTCGACTCCATACCCACTCACATCGCGTCTGCACAATGCGACTCTACTTTAACATCACAACGCATTGACACCGCAATGACACCACACCATTGGACAATCGTACGCGGCAATTAATCCCTCACTCGATATTTTCCGGAACGCCGCTCGTCCTGGCTTGGGGTAGGGGTTATTGGCGTAAGGCACTACCACTTAGAGTTCAAGGTACGCCCGATCCATAATAACACAGCTATGTTTTTCTCTTCCCAATGTAAATGTTCTAATGAGTGCTCTAAGGTGAACAAGGTCACGCGAGATGGATGTGGCTGGGAAACAAAACTGTCCCGGGAACAGCGTCCCGGGCTATCCCGGCACTGATCTCCACATTGTGCCCCTACGGAGTCACAGCGGGGCGACCCCAGCCCCAGCCACCCCTTCACCCCAGCCCCCAGCCCCCACGTCCAACCCCTAGACCCCCACCCCACACCCCCCCACCACCTTAGCCCCAGCCACTAGACCCCCATCTCACACCCCCTACCCCACCCCCAGCCCTAGACCACCCCCACCCCACATTCACCCGCACTGAACGGAGTGCCCCCCCACCCCCCGTTCCAGGGGCCCGAGGATCAGAGATGGGGGGGGGGAGGCTCTGGGAGTGGGGGGGGGGGCTCTGGGAGTGAGTGGGGGGCCCCTCAGACGATGACGATTACAGAGATGACGGCAGCGGATTCGTGCCCCAATTCGCGACCTCACCAACGCGCCGCGCCGCACGCCTCTCAGGCCCACGAGTGAACAGCGAAGCCCTTAACGCACGCGAATCGATGCGCCCGCGAGCTCTCACGCCCACGAGTTGACACGCTCCGCACGCGCCGTCTCCCATCCGCACCGGACACGCGCCATTCATCAACTCGGGGCCACTCAATTACCCCTCCCCCACCCCCTCACCCCCCAACCCCCACGTGGGGGGTGTTAGGGGGTGCTGTCGGGTGAGCCTGGGGGTCGGGGCTGTTTGGGATGACGAGTGCTGCCAATGGCTCGCTGACGGCGTGTTACACTCCAGATCGCGCGCAGCTGCGGTGGCAAGGTCGCCGCGGTAGCTTTGTGACAAGGATGGGGGGGGGGGAGCCCCCTTAATAGGGAGCCTTCACAGATATTCACTGGAACTCAAACACGAGGCCTCGTGTGGGGGACGCTAGTAGATTTCCCACGCCAATTGGAACCGACCAACCCCATGCATACACAGGGGGGTGCTTCGAAAAGATGTGAACACTTCTGAGAATTTGCAACAACATGACACTTGTTATCATGCTACAGCGTCGTATTAGCCGTTCATTTTCCCCTTAAAAACGACAGTCTCATGTAAGTATTAACATTTTTTGGAAGCACCTTCTATATTGTTGTTTACTCAGGAAAGCCTCACCGAGTCTCATTGCTCATTTTTCAAGAGGAGTCCCTGCCGAGAGTCTTAGCAAACGCGGAGCGTGACACCGACAATGCCACACACACCACACACACACCACACCACACACACCACACACACCCCACATACACACCAGACACCACACACCACACACACCACACCACACACACTACACACACCACACACACGCACCATGCGCCCTGCTCTTGCCAACGACGCCACGGGGTCATCTTTAACGTCCCGCCGGTTGAGTCGACGCTAATGACGGCGCGCGGTTCACGCCGCGTCGCAACGTTAACCGGGGCGGCCGCTGGACCCTCGAACCGCGAGCCGCTCGCCACGAGCCGCTCCCAGAAGGCCGCCGCCGCCGCTGGGCCGCGTGGCTGTGCGCTCAGTGCCCGGTCTCTGTACCGCGGCTATGAATATTAATGAGCTGGGGGGGGGCTCTTGGTGTTGGGGAGGGGCACGGAGACAAAGGGTCACCGTGAGTGGCACCCTCCCCAGCCCCTCCCCCCCAGCCCCTCCCCCCCCGTTATCCTGGTATTTGCTGCGCCGGTGTTTGACCTGGGTTCCACCTCCAGAGCGAGTGGTATTTGCATGAGAAAGCCGAGAGTTAGGGAACGGGGTCGATGTCTGTGAGTGTCTCTGTTTGTGTATTTGCAGTGACGTAAGGGGCCGTCCATAAATGACGTCACGCGATTTTGGACGATGTTTGACCCCCCCCCCTCGTCACACATCGTCACAAATGTCTGACCCCCCCCCCACCCCCAGGTGCGTGACGTCATTTATGGGCGGCCCCTAAATGGAGTCACTATCGCGTTTAGCGCAGCTGCTGTCACAAGAGTGAATCTGTGCGTCTTGAGCAACTCTCTCTGGCACCAGAGTCGGCATGGCATGGAAGCGGCCCTCGGGGGCATGGCTCTGGTGGCGGTCAGAGAGAGGGCAGGTGAGCACGTGACACTCTGGGTGAACACGAGAGGGCCACGTAACCGGGACAGGGTAGCGAGGGGGGTAAACAGGGGGCTTGAGGGACACGTGATGCTCGGTCGAGAACCTTCTGGTGAGATCCAGAAGGGGGCGTGGTCGAGGGCGGAGCGAGGCCACGCCTCTCGGAGTATAAAAGGGAGGTCCCGAGAGCAATCACGGCTGTCTTCTCGACATGGAACCCGCCGGTGCTGCGTCTCTTCGATCCTCGGTCTTCGGTCGTCACGCTCGGCATCGTGGGTCAGGCAGGTTGTTGCTGACTGACCCGCTTATATAGTTACCCCGTTGTGGTCTAGTTAACCCGTTGTTACGTTTATGTAGTTACCCTGTTGGAGTGTGGTAAAAAATGTGTGGCCTCCAAGTTCAAGTGTGTGCCTCCGTAGAACCCGTTACATATTTGTTTGTGTTTATGTGTCTTTGTGTTTGTGTGTGTTGTGGCTGTGTGTGTTTGGCTGTGTGTGTTTGTGTGGGTTTGTGTCTCTGTATGTGTTTGTGTCTGTTTGTTTGTGGCTGTGTGTGTTTGTGTGGGTTTGTGTCTCTGTGTGTGTTTGTGTCTGTTTGTTTGTGGCTGTGTGTGTTTGTGTGGGTTTGTGTTTCTGTGTGTTTGTGGGAACGGTAGTGAGGATCAACAGCGAGGATCAACAGCGAGGATTGTATTGGTTCTGAACGGCGTTTACAGGATCAGGGGGGGGGAGAGGTGAGTGGAGGGTGATGGAGGGAAGGGCGAGTGGAGGGTGATGGAGGGAAGGGCGAGTGGAGGGTGATGGAGGGAGGGGTGAGTGGAGGGTGATGGAGGGAGGGGCGAGTGCAGGGTGATGGAGGGAGGGGTGAGTGGAGGGAGGCGAAGGAGCGACTCAGATAAAGGGGCGAGGGAATGGATAGCGGGGGGGTGGTGGAGGGTGAGGGGGGGGAGATGAGAGAGTTGGAGAAAGAGCGAGGGGTGAATTGTAAGTGGGGGGGGGGGGGCGCGTGGGGGAATTGGAGGGGGGCGGGGTGGGGGGTAATCAGACAGCGGGGGGGGGCACTACAATTCTCTCGTGGCCCCAGGGCCCCCGCCCCCCCCCGCCCTGTGCCGCCATCCCCGCGTGCTCGCTGCGTGGCTGCTGCTGCCGCTGCCGAGTTTCCAGGGTGTCGCCTCGCCCGGCGTGTGGTGGTGTCCAACTCGAACTTACTGCCGGGTTTTGCGCCCGCGGAAATCACAGTGGGGATCTCACAGCGGGGATCACAGCGCGATGAAAGCCGCCGGAGCTCTTCAACTCGCGCGGTCCGGAATTGCACTTCGTGTTTATAGTGTCCCTACGGCGTGCGACTGCAGCAGCAGCACCACCACCACCAGCACCACCACCCACTACCACCACCACCCAGCACCACCACCACCCACCACCACCACCCAACACCACCACCACCCAGCACCACCACCATCACCCACCACCACTCAGCAGCAGCAGCAGCGGTGGTGGTGGCGGCAAGAGATCTCGTCCCGTGCACCGATCGGAAATCCGCGGCAGCTCGGGGCGTAGACCGCAGATTTCCGAAATAACGTCTCGAGCAAGAACTCCGATTTACAGCTCGTGCTCGATCAGGTGGATTGATGGGTGACGGCCGCCCGTGCTGCACGCGGCATGGGGGTCGCGTGGCAAGGCCGTAGCTCACCGCGCTCGGAGGCTTCGTGAAGGCGGTGGGGGGGAGGTTCTCGTATCGGGTGACCCCCCCCTCCTAAACCCACGGGGGGGGTCCCGCGTGCCCCCCCCCCCCTCTGGCTGTCCCGCTGGGCCGAGTCGATCGAGGACGACTCGAGTGGCGAGCCGAGCGGGTCCCGCTCGACCCACGGAACTCTTTCCGCGGTGGACACGCCGAGTTCCACTTTGTTGGGACGACGGCGACGTCGGAGGAGAGAGACCTGGCAAAATCCCGTCACGGGAACGTGGAGTTTGCCCGTGGCGAGGCGCTGTCGCGTCGCTCCCGTGCTCAGCGAAGACGTGATGATGATTATAATTATAATTTATATAATAATTATAATTGATATCGCTGTGGTTATTTCTCGTGTGCCCCCCACCCTGCCCCCCCTCCCCTGCCCCCGTCGCCCGGGATACGCGGCTCCTCGCTGCCTCCTTACCCACAGTTGCCATGGCGACGAAGCCGCGGCTCTGATAGAAAGGACCATGTCACATCTAAGCAGTCATTTACACACAACATACAACATACACGCAACATACACACATCATACAGCCAACATGCACGCAACATACACGCAACATAAACACAACATACACACAACATACACACAACATACACACACACATACCGCCCCCCCCCCCCCCGTAACAGACTGTAGGGGCAAGTGCTGTTCGCACCTGTGAAGGCCGGCACGCGAGGGGGTGATGTGACCCCGCACGTGGTGATGTTAACAGAGCGCGCGCGAGGTGCTCCTTTAAGGCCGAGTCTACCTACGACTGGTTCGCACACTCGCCACTGATGTTGGCCGTGAGCGGGAGTCGAACTCGGGTGGCCTGGGTGCTGAGCACAGCGCGCTCGTGACAGCCCTGCACCTCCGCTGCCGCGCCGAGAGGTCGAAACGCGCTGCGCTGCAAACCCGCCCAGCCGAGTTCGACTCGCGCTCACGGCCAACACGATGATCCGAACCGGTCCTGGGCCCCTCCCCTAGGTCGTAAAAACATCGCCACTGGAGAGACAAAGGCGGCCGGGCGTGGTTCTGGTTAACCCCCCCCCCACCTCGTGTGCCGTCACACCTTCATCGGTGTTCGTTAACTTGCCCCAACAGCAGCCAGGCTACACGGGTGGTCTTTGTCTTTGTCACCTGCTGTGAGCGGATTACGTCCGGGGCGTCTCTCTCATGCTGACGATGCCCAACGACGACGATGGTGGTGGTGGTGGTGGTGCGGATGATGAAGCTGATGAGAAGAATCTCGGGGGCTCGGGGATTAGCGGCGCGTGCCGGAGACCCTCCACCCCGCGGGCCCCCACGGTCTCCCCCAACGGCCTGACGCTTGCGCATTGCGCCACTGACTCTTTCACGGCCACTGCGAGTGAAACAGACGGCGCTGGGTACGGCTGTGGTTGTTAGCGCGGTGTTAATCTTGGGGGGGGGGGGGGGGGGAGTCCTGGATTCTTTACAGATGCAACAATGTTCACGATTATCAGGAACCAATTCAAATGTTTCGCCGCGGAGGGAGCCGCGATGGGGTTGGTAGATCACCGCGTGACCGACGGGGCGTGAAACTCCCCTTCCCGTGGCCCATGACGAGGAGGAGCCCACAGACTGGCTCTGCCAGGAGCAGCAAAAACACGTGGAACTCCACCTGCTCCACCTGTACGGGATCGAGTGTTTCCCCCTCGCACGCGTGGGTTTTCTCCGCGTGCTCGGATTTCCTTGCACGTGCTAATTAATGATGTAGAAAGACCTCAGGGGCTTGGGGCAATTGTTGGCGCCGGCTCCCGCATTGTCTGTGGTTTATCCTCGCGCCTGCGAGTTGCTCTCTCTCTCTCTTCCATAGTGAGCGAGAAATGTGCACGTTGTAAGTTGAATTCATTATTATTTGATGATGATGAGTTGTGTTTAACGTAGCCGCCCTGCGATACGCCAGCAAGCCTCAGCAATGTTTATAACATCGCCATTCTGTATGCAATCTCTGGTCAGTACTCTCTCTGTAACACATTCCTGCGGAGGGAGCTGGTAGGAACGTTGGGTTGCTCGGTCAATGGCCAGCGTCAACGGCGGTGTGGTGTGTTCCGCAAATATGCCCGACTGTGAGGACGGGCACACGCCGGCGTGAGTAGGTTAAACATTGAGTTTTATAAGGGCACCACGAGGTGACCAGCCCCACCCCTCTCACCCCCCACCCACCCCACCCAGCCCCTCCCTGCACGACAGACGGACACAATAATCCCCTGTTGGCTGGTGTAACCAGGAGGTTCCTACCAGTATTAACTTCCAATTGTTTACTTAATATTGTGATATAACATATTTTTGTACTTGCTTCATATATTTTTCTGCAAATGTTTATTTAAAAAAATTATTCCCAGGACTGTATCCTAACATCAATGGAGGATATCTGTGGGACCCTTTAGCCAGTCTCTAAAATGATGGGAAATACGAAGAGGTGTTATACTCTTTCTGGCAATGAAACAGGTGTTAAGATGTTCAAAACACCAAACAGAATATCGCTTTTCCAAGGCATCAACTTTGCATGAGTGAGGTTGATGCACACTTGATGCCTTGCAAATGCTATCTACTTGGCGCTTTGACCATCTTTACACCGGTTTTATTGCAGATAAAACCTATTCTTATATTTCGTCAATAGATGACTTACCGCAATTGCAATGCAGTGCCCTTGCCAAATAACCTCTGGCGATCCGGCAGCATTTATTTAACAAGCACGAAGGGCAAAACCGGCCTCGTCATTGTTTGCTGTCGTGCAACATGCTGCTGAATTGTGTTGCTCTGGAGAGGCAACAACCGTCATCATGGTGGTGGTGGTGTCGACTCGTCCCGCACAGGACCCGCTCCCCGCTCTCGTGGAGGAAGGGGAACCAGAGACGAGGAACGGGAAGGCAGCAGCAGTTAGCAGCAGGAAAGTGGCGAGGCGCCGTCCCGACCAACAATTGCCCAAACTCTGCGCGCCTCCACATGTGAAGGTATTTTCGGCCAATTCATGACGAGCGCCTACTCCGCGTGGCAGCGGGGCAGCGGGAGTAACCCGCGCGCGCCACGGGGAATCACTCGCGTACAGGCGGAACAGGCAGTGCCGGATTATCCTGGTAGCAAAAGTAGCTACATATGCTCCGGGCCCGGCACTTTCAAGCTATCAATTCCGGTTCAGTGATTCTGCACTTGCTCTATTACTATAGTGCTATACTGCCTTCAACTTTTATGAACGACTGGGTGTTTAAAGTTAGCAATTTGTCGTATTATCTGGCTATATGGCAATTAATAAATACAATTACTTTACGATGCAAGTTAAAAATTTGTGTTTTAATATTTGTGTATTTTTTTTTAATTTAGGGCCCCTTTATAACATCACATGTTACAGGCCCCGCACTAGCTGAATCCGCCCCTGGGACCAGGTGGACATGCGCGTTACCACCTCCTCGACCCCCGTTTGTGTGGCGATCCACCACCCCTCGCTGCTGCCACCACAGCGCTGGGTTGCAGGTCACGTGGGTAGCCGCCGCCACCACCACCACGACCATCACAGCCCAGAAGTTGGAAACCGGCCCAGGGTTTTGTGTTATTGTTGCAACAAACGCTGCTGGCTGGACCGCATTGCAGTCTGGATATCTCGGCTGATGGTGAAAAGCCGTGGTGTTGTGCCTAGAGACAGAACGGAGTTGTGCGTGTATGGACTTGTGTGAGGACCCAGCCCAACTCGGGCCGTCGGAGTCACTCCCAGTGGAGGAGAGGGCAGGTGGGGGTGAGGGGGAGAGGTTGGGGGTCTGTGGGCTCCTCTCCGCAGGGAGCCACTAATAGAGGTAACCGGGCAAAGCGAAACGCTTTCTCCACTCTGTTCACGGTTCATTAAGAAGAACGGCAGCAGCCACAGCAGCCACAGCCACAGCAGCAGCGGCGTCACGTGTCCCGTAGCGGCGCTCGCGAGATGATTGCCGGGACGCTGCGACCTCGCGTCCCGCGCGAGTGACTCGGGGCCACTGGGACCCGCGGCGCAAGCGGCATCCACTCGCACCGCAGGGCCCCGCTCCAACCAACTATCTTCATAGCTGACGGAGCTATGAAGATCTTGTGGCACTGTGGGTTCCCATGTGGAGCTGTGGGCCCCTGACGGAGCTATGAAGATCTTGTGGCAGTGGGTTCCCATGTGGAGCTGTGGGCCCCTGACGGAGCTATGAAGATCTTGTGGCACTGTGGGTTCCCATGTGGAGCTGTGGGCCCCTGACGGAGCTATGAAGATCTTGTGGCAGTGGGTTCCCATGTGGAGCTGTGGGCCCCTGATGGAGCTATGAAGATCTTGTGGACCTGTGGGTTCCCATGTGGAGCTGTGGGCCCCTGACGGAGCTATGAAGATCTTGTGGACCTGTGGGTTCCCATGTGGAGCTGTGGGCCCCTGACGGAGCTATGAAGATCTTGTGGCAGTGGGTTCCCATGTGGAGCTGTGTTCCCCTGATGGAGCTATGAAGATCTTGTGGCACTTTGGGTTCCCATGTGGAGCTGTGGGCCCCTGACGGAGCTATGAAGATCTTGTGGCACTGTGGGTTCCCATGTGGAGCTGTGGGCCCCTGACGGAGCTATGAAGATCTTGTGGCACTGTGGGTTCCCATGTGGAGCTGTGGGCCCCTGATGGAGCAATGAAGATCTTGTGGCACTGTGGGTTCCCATGTGGAGCTGTGGGCCCCTGATGGAGCTATGAAGATCTTGTGGCACTGGGTTCCCATGTGGAGCTGTGGGCCCCTGATGGAGCAATAAAGATCTTGTGGACCTGTGAGTTCCCATGTGGAGCTGTGGGCCCCTGACGGAGCTATGAAGATCTTGTGGACCTGTGGGTTCCCATGTGGAGCTGTGGGCCCCTGACGGAGCTATGAAGAACATGTGGACCTGTGGGTTCCCATGTGGAGGAGCTGCGGCCCTGGAGAAGTTGCTGGGTGTGTGTCCTACCTCAGGGGAAGCCGCGTGCAGCGAGACAAGTCGGCAATGAAGCTGCGCGAAGCGGGGAAGCATTGCTGGGGGAGGCGACACTGGTGGGTGGGATTGCAGCGGAAGGGGGTTGACGGGGGTCTCTGTTGGGGGTATCCGAAGGACCCCTGTATAGATATTAGACGCGTGGACGAGACTCGTCCGCGGCTTCACAATAACGATGAGTTGGGTGCTGACTCTTTGGGTTGCCATGAGCAGAGATTATGTCTGGGGGAGACTCCCCCCCCCCCCCCGTTTTCAGTGTATGCACTCCCCGTGAGATGACGGCAGAGATAAAAGCCAGGCATGCAGCGAGGAGAGCTGCAGACATCGAGACAAAAGTCATCCGCGTGTGCGTGATATCTGGAGGTTATATTCGGAGCCGAATAAAGAGCTGCCCTTGTGCCGCATTCACGTTCCTCACGACTGCCGGGCCCCTCGATCCACTTCAGGGTCCGAGCATTTGGCGTGAGCATACCAAGCTAATACAGCCCATCAGGTGCGTCCTTCAGCCCCGATCTCCGATTCACATCGCACGTGCCTCCCCCACCACCCTGACTACCCCCTCTTGCGACCCCCAAGATGCTGGCGACTCGGCGCCCATCGCGGATAATTCCACTGGGCCCGCGGCTGGAACCTCCTCCGCCCGATTGTCGGCCACACGGAATGGCACGGCAGCAAATGGGGGGGGGGGGGGGGGGGTGAAACTCTCTGCCCGTGATGCGAGGGGGTGTAGAGCGAGGAGAGGGGAGAGTGGAGAGGCGCGGAAATGGACAGAGGACGGGGCAAGAGGGGAGGGAGGTGGGTCCGCACTCAGCCTGGTTTCCTCCACCTTGCCCTTCCCCCCCCCCCCCACCTGGACTAATGACTCTGCGACCTTGGGCCTTGGCCCCTGACGCGTTAATTAAGCGGAGCGCGCCGCGTGGGGTCAGCGCGAGTGAAGATCCCCCGGCACGACGTCCATCGTCATCGGCGATGTTCACCTCGGGAGAGACCAGCGGTGGAAGTTGTGGCCATGCCATCGTTGCTGTTATTTGGTGACCACGACAGGGTTAAGTTTTGAGCCTCACCGAGTCTCAAGGCTCTCCTGCATCCAGCAGTGGCTTGGCAGTCGCACCCATCTCTCGGTGACCCGGCGACCCTCTCCTCGCCCCGACAGCGTTCGTCATGAACGCGCAGAGCGAGACCTCCGTTTGGAGATGCCCCCACTCCCAAGGGTCGGGGCGAATCCCAGAGAAAAACCGCGTCCCATTGGGGAGCCCGCGCTCGGCCTCCCGCCGACCACGACAATGCCGCGCACCATCGACCCCACCGCGCTCGCTCTCTTCACTCCGCACCGCCGACAAGGACGCCAGAGGGATCGGGGCAGGCACCAGTTTGTGATTACAGCGCTCAGTGAACCGCCTGTGTGCCAATTGCAGAGTTGTCACCCCATGCCCGGTCCGAAACTCCTGCCTGCCCGTTCTCTCTGGCGTCGTCCAGAACTTCTCATCTCGACCGCTCCCCTTCCCCCCCCAACCCCCGCCCCCCCCCATCTGGCAGGAGCAACCATGAACAACAGCGTGTGTGGCCTTTAATAGAAACACGGATCTAGCAAGAGTAATCGGCGACGCTATTGACACAATGGCCATTGTTCACAAGCAGCACAGGGAGAGACCGCAGAGGTGCAGTGACCTCAGTGGGGGGGGGGGGGGGGTCTCTGTGAATCGATCGCCCCGTGTTGTTACACGAGATGATTCCATCACGGGGGGATGGGGGGGGGGATTAGCTCGCACGCTATTGGCCGTAGGCGGGGTTGGGGGTGCGAACGGAGCAGCGAGAGGTCGCTGTTGGTTGAAGGTTGCCACCAGATGGGACACGGTCCGGTCTGTTGGATTTCGCCAGGGAGCCAACGCCACTCCGGCTCGTTACCATGGCAGCTGTCCAACACGGGAAGCACGAAGAGGTCCTTCCTGTGGTTCCCTCGCAGCCAAAGGGCGACCGTGAGCGCGACTGCGCGCCATGAGCACGCACTGGCCGAGGGGTAAAAAGAATTTGCCTTTATTACAGAGCGGGCGAGTGAAGGACGGTGGGCGGGATGGGCGGCGAGCGCGCTGAGGGATGGAGGCCTCTCCTCTGTGGAGAAACGATCGACTCGGATGCAACATTATCACCACCATCATCATGATCGCCCTTCACACGATATCGCAATCACCACCACCATCACCTCCTTCCCACCAGACATCGTGTGTGTGGTTCAACAGGGCGGCGTGTGTGTGTGTGGTTCTGCAAGGTGGCGTGTGTGTGTGGTTCTTCAAAGGAAGCGTGTGTGTGCTTCTGTAAGGCGGCGTGTGTGTACGTCTCTGCACTATCCGTGCGCCGTCTCTGTGACGCGCAGCGCCAGCAGCTTGCTCTGCGTGAGCAGGAACACTCGCTCGTCCGTCACCACGAAGCCCAGGAAGGGCTCGGAGCCAGCGGCTTCCAGCGTGGCCACCTGCAGGAGACACGAGCGCCGCTCACCTCACCATCGCTCTCACCGCACCCTTCCACTCACCTCACCGGCACCCTCGCCCTCGCCGCATACATAGTCATGCATATCGTGCTTTGTTTCTCATGTATTTCCGGAACGTTGCTAGGCTGGCTTCGGGGTAGAGATTACTGGCGTAAGGGACCGGCTATCCACAACAATCCTATATTCTCATTCCCTGTATTCCTATAATCATATAATGTTAGGTGGATGTGGCTGCCAAATTTATTCCTGGAACACATTCCTGGAACTCTGTAAACGCACGGAGACACAGATCCCCGTACACACTTCCGCCATCATCGTTGTCGCTCTCTCCAACTTCTTTGTCCCGCGAAAATGCACCTGCGTGCTGCACGCGTCGTCACCCGAGACTAGGAAAATCCGGAGTGGAGTGTTGTGCTTCCTGAACCGGGGCCTGAGAGCTGCTGCCACCGGCACGCGTGGAGATAGAGGTGAAACTGCGATACGAAGTTTGGGAGTCCTTGGCTCCGCTTGGACAGCACGGCTGCGGCTCTCGCACGCATGAGCCAATGAGGGCGGCTCGGGCCAGGCCTGCCTGCCTGCCAGTGCCTAAATGGGCTTCATGACGTTGATGCCACGTGGGGGGTAGTGTTAGCTTTTGTTGTTTTTATTGGAGGAGGCAGTGGGGGCAACGCCGGCACGCCACGCGTCCATCCCCGCGGTCGTTATGTTAGTGCCGCCGTCTCGGCTCCGTGGGCGTGGTTATATTGGTGTTGTTGTTGCGCTGCCGGCGGGCCGGCACGTTCACCTGCTGGCGCGCGACGCGCCCGTCCCCCGGGCGGCCGCGCTTGCGGAGCTGCGTGCCGGGCGACGCGGCCGGCTGGCGGTAGAGGAAGACGCGGCGCGAGCACTCGCACAGCGCCGCGAATGCGCGGCCGGGCGCGCACGCCAGGAACTTGCGCTCCTGCTTGGAGGCTTGAACGTAGCCTGCAGCACGGGAGGGGGGCAGCGCGGGGGAGCGGAACACAGAGCAGATTGTACACACAGTACGGAAACACACGGACAACACGAGCATGCAGACTACACAGCACACAATAAATACAGCGCTTAAACACACACAGCACACACGAGTACAGGGTAACAGTACACACATGCAACACAGAAACAGACAGCAGACATACACAACAGACAGCGCGCACACACAGCGCCCACACAGCACGCACACAGCGCGCACACAGCTTCGCCACCTGCTACATGACTCAGTTGACCCCCTGCACAGACACCAGATCATGGGTCAGTAGGAGGCACAGGCCAATCAGATTCCACCACACGGCCGCAGGGAGGGGGGTGTGGTTTGTGGGCCGTGGGCCACGATGGCCCTCCCTCACCCCGGGCCCCGTCGGCCCGCGAGAGAGTGAATCCGGCTCGGGGAGGAGGCGGCTGAATCTCAGATTAAATAATCCACGAGCCACTCGAGAAGGAAATTAAATTCACCAAAGTGACAGGACGTCAACAAGGCCGCCCGTCGTCACCCCCTGTCACCGGGGCGAACCCTCAGAAGTTAAAACGGAGAGGCGGCCGGGCGGCTGGCCGGGTGGCTCGGAGGTAAGAGACGCCGAACCGCCGGGAGATCCAGGGTCCAATCCGGGTCACAGCTGCTGCCCGCGATTGCAAGGGAGCGGGGTTCACAAGGGAGTCACGAGCGACTCGCACGGAAACTCACGGGTGTCGCCGCGAGACAGCGGCGCCAATAGCGCAGCAGGGATAAAAGCGGGGAAAACGACAACAATTTCCCTGTGAAACCACAGCCGCTACCAAGTGAGAATCACCCCTTGTGGACGCCGCTCGGTTGGCTCGGAGACGATTTTCCTAGAGCAGCGGATCCGCTCAGCAGCGCCAGGCTCCGGCTCAATTAATCACCGTCAGCGCCAACATACGGCGCGTCCACAAATCAGCGCCGCCCCATCAATCTCGTAAAGGGATCTCCCGGGCTGCCGGTCGCCATCAGGGACCGCTCCTCGCCGGCCCTTCCAAGTCACCGCGACGGCACCCGCGGGTATTCCGCACACGCGTGCGTCACGCATCACGCGTCGCGCGCTAGCCGCGACACAGCCAAAGCCGCGACACAGCCAAAGCCGCGACACAGCCAAAGCCGCGACACAGCCAAAGCCGCGACACAGCCGAAGCCGCGACACAGCCAAAGCCGCGACACAGCCAAAGCCGCGACACAGCCAAAGCCGCGACACAGCCAAAGCCGCGACACAGCCACAGCCGCGACACAGCCAAAGCCGCGGCGGGCACGGCGAGCGCGGCTCGCAGCGGCGAGGGTGGCGGCGTCGCCGCGAGGGTTAAACAGGCGACGCTGCGAGTGGTAACGCGGCGTGATAATTGTGCGCGTGGCAAATTACGCGCGGACACGCGCTCGGGCATGCGATCCCGTGGCCTCGCACGACCCCCCCCCCCCCGCCATACGCATGCGTTCATTAGACCACAGGTTTTGCGACCCACAGGAAGGGAGTGAGGAGCCGTGACTCCAGGATTTTTAACCCGTGCCCACGATTCAAGTCATTACTGGGGAAGGGAGATTGACAGGGATCGTAGACCTGTGCGTGCGGAATTCGTCAGTGAGCAGCGTGGGTGGGTGACGTGCGTCATCAAGCAGCGGGACACTGGGGCAGCGAGGAAAGGTTTCCGTGACCGCTGCAGCGAAGATGATCGCCCACTCCCCATCGCTCATGATGATGCAAACCAGAATGCGCCCGACCTCATAGAAACTCACAAGGCGAGCAGCATGGAGCCTGGTCCGTAATTGAGTGTGAGACCTGTCCCTTTAAACTCTAACTCTAAACCCTAACTGTAACCATTAACCAATAACCTCCAACCCTTAAACCTATCGTCTAGCTTTAGCCCTGTATCTGTGGCGCTGTGGGGGGGGTCGGCATGGCGTGCTTAAAAATCGTTAATGCAATCGGCAGCGACAACGGGCAGCTGTACCATGTAAGTGTGCGTGTGTGTGTGCGTGTGTGCGTGTGTGCGTGCGTGCGTGTGTGTGAGCATGAACCCGGCGACCTGAGTTCTATTCCCGCTCACGGTCAACACCAGTGATGATTATCTGAACCGGTTCTGGGCCTCCCCGAGGTCGACTCAGCCTCAAATAAGTACCTGGCGCGACGTGTCAAAATTTTCCAACAGAAGTGGCCGGGCGTGGTGCTGGCCACCCACCCCTTTGTGTATCGTGTTGGCCCGAACAAGTGCTCGCTAACAGCACTTGCCCCAAAAACCTGTTAAGACTATACGGGGGATCTTTGTCTTTGTGTGCACGGGGTTATAAACGAGACTGACTTATCGGGCTTGGCGTGTGTGCTGACAGGACCCGGCCACACCGACTTAGCATGGCAATCCCTCCACAAGCCACCGCATCGATCGCTATTCATCGTGAACAAGCGGTTGGCTGGCTCGCCGAGGACTCTCTCCATGCACACGCCGGAATCGCCCGAGTCCATCCAGAATCGCTGCTACCGCCGGCGACAGAATTTGCGCGGCGATCGAAAACTCGTTACGGCGAGTGCAGGGGTTGCGGGGCGATGTCCCCCCGCGATCGTCGGTGCGTTACCGGCCGCTCTCCCAAACCCCCCCCCACACACCACCCCCTTCCGTGTTGCGAGTTCACGCGGCCGCTTTTGTTTGAGTTCACGGAACCCATGCTACCCAAGGGCTCAAGAGTTCGGGCCTATTATGGCACCATGCGACGCGTACCCTTTCATCTTGTGCCGTGCGTCGTATCCCCCACCCGCCGCGCCCTGTGCAATGTCCCCCATCCACGCTCACCCAGGGCGTTGAACGTGTCCAAGTGCTCCCAGGGCCGGGCGTCGTCCTGGGGCCGCGGGCGCCACAGCAGCGCGTCCACGTCGTGCCGCAGGCACAGGCCCGGCATGTCCCCCGCCGCGAGCTGTGCCGTGAACAGGAACTGGTGGCCGCCCAGGTTCACCTGGCAAGGCACCGGCACAACCCGTGGTCAGAGCCGCCACGCCGCCGCCACGCCAGGGCCCGCCGCTCTCCTCTCACGCTGAAAAGGATTCGGCTTATCGTGGCCTGAATATTACCCCCGACCCTTCCGACTGCCCCCCACCCCGGCATGTATTAATCACCGCGTACTGCGCACGTGGCACAGATACACCGCGGCCATTCACAACACAGCAACAAAAAACCGAACAATGCATAACGGAAGCCAGGAAAGATGCATGCTGGTGATTACCCCGGGAGACAGACAGAGGCACACGTGGATGAGAGAAGACACGCAGGTGAACGACATCATCCAAGTGAGCGGGGCATGGGCAGGATGCAATTGCCGACGGTCAAGAACGGTGCCGGAGCAGCATCCGAGGAATGGGACGTGTCCGACAGGGCGTCCACCGAGGAGACGGAGGGATGGAATGGGCTCGTGCGCAGGTGCTGGGACGAATGTTGCATCGCAGGATCACGAGAGAGAGCGGCGGCTTGGGGAGTCCTTAATCCAGCAGTGGGTTACTCGTGGCTGATGATGGTAATGATGAGAACCAACCACCCCCCCACCTCCCCCCATCTCCCGTCGTCAAGACCCTTGCCCCCCCCCCTCCCAGGACCCTCGTCCTCCCGCGTGCACGCCTCTCTCGCTCTCTCACTCCCGTCCTTGCATTAAGACCGCGGCGTGGGCAATTTGTCCCAATTGTTCATTGAAAAACCTAATCTCAGCAGCACTGGTTCTCAAGCACCTCGGAGGCACAGCGGGGGGAGATGACTGCGTTGTTCACTCGGCCTTCAGGAGGGACGCGCGGAGCCTCGCGGGAGCGGCGCATGTGCTCGGCTCCATGGCCCTTTGACCATTTGTCCCCGGTTTCGTTCAGACTGCGCGACGGCAATCAGCGACGTGTCACGACGCGGAGAGTTCTCTCCGGCGCGTTTGCGGTTATCGCCGTGCGCCGTCCGGTGCGTCTCTCCGCGTGCTGGCAGCATCTTCGGCGCGTGGAGCGAAACGTGGTACGCGCGAAAGTGCCGCTGCCGAACGCAGCCGCTTTTGTCTGTTTTACACCGCACCAGATACCATTTTAAGGCTAAGTCGAGCTAGGAGAAGCCCAGGACCGGTTCAGACATCCGTTACGGGTGTTGGCCATAAGCGGGAATCGACCTCGGATTGAGTTCATAGCGCAATGCGCTGACCTACTACACTAATGCGCTGACCGCTACACTAACACGCACGCACCCAAGATCTTGAGCACTCGCACATTCAAACGCCCACGCCTTTACACACTCGAACGCCCACACTAGCCCTGCCGCCCGCTGTAGCTCGAGAGGGAAGAATAAGAATAGGGATGCCAATTTATTTATTTATTCACTGTTCGGATGAGAAACGCGGGGGGAAGTGGGGGGGGCGGTGGGCCCTTCTCGTAATGATGACACTTGAGCCTCGTGCACCGGGCGGTGCTCGCCGACACGCGGCGCGCACGGAATGCCGATTCTCCTCGACGGGGACCATCTCGGCGAGAGACCGAGGAGGGATCGCGGCGCCAAACACGCGGCCCGGGACGACGCAGAACGCTCGTGCGACCTTTTGCCCCGCGGGGGTTTTGCACCGAACGCCCGCGTGCGGCCCTCGCGAAATAATTACCGCGGCCGGCTTTGAGCTGTCTCCGGCAACCGGTGACACTGCTCGGAGCCAGGCCGGATGTCTGAGGCATCCGTTGTTCGCCGTCATTTATTTGCTTATTTGTTTATTTCTTCGATTTGTCACAAACTTCACTGCGCTGTAGGGAAATTAATCCGCCGATCGTGGATGACGACTCGACGAGATAACCCGAGGGCGGGCGGGCGGCCGGCGCGTCGGGGCGGCGTGCCGGGAGATCGGTGACGCGTCTGCTGGGAGACGATGGGTGGTGCAATGGTTAGCTCACCGTTTCAAAACCCGGCGACCAGAGTTCGATTGCCGCTCACGGCCACCAGCAACCAGTGGCGATTATCAGAACGGGTCCTGGCTCTCTCCTAGGTCCGATCATCTTTAAAATGAGCACCCTGTGCGGCACTGGGAGACAAAGACGGCCGGGCGTGTGCCATGCCAGCTTTCATTAGGTGCTACTAGCTGACAGCACTTGCTCCGGACAGTCTGTCGAGGCTACACGGTGATCGTTGTCTTTGTGTGGCGGGAGCAGGGCCACGCCTCATCGGCTCCAGACGCGGCCGCTTGGCATCGCCCGCCAGACGAGCGGCGGGGAAAACGACGTGGCGACAAACGCATCGTCAAAAAGGGCGCACACGCAGACCAATTCGCTGTTTCCCTTCCGTAAGCGTTTGCCATCATCGTCGTCATCATCACGGCATCGGTCGGGGATGCTTTGTGGATTCATCACTGGTTTGGCGCAACTTTCATCGATTTGTTTGGCTTTCGCTCCGGCGAGTCCTGAATTGCAGCACAGCTTTACTCTGAAGTGTCGTTTACGGGAGCTATACGCAGACAGACAGAGCCGACGCTTAACAAAGCATTCACACTCTCAAAAACCTCGGTTGCACACGCGAGGAGGAAATGGACTCGTGAGCCGGATCGTGATCTCAAACCCACCGGCGCCGAGTGAGCACGCAGGGAATGACGGTGGCAGTGGTCGATGGAAATTACAAAACGAGTTTTCAAGTGGCCCCAAGATAAAAGCTGAAATTATCACCACAGGTGGGGTTAAGGGGGAATGGGGGGGGTCTGTATTTGGCAGAAATTTTCCTGGGCTCCACCACCCCCCCCCCCATCTCAATGCATGCCTCCTTCCCCACCCCCAACCCACGGCGATTTTCGCTCCATTACGAAGCAATCTGTGTTAATTGCGGTCGGCGCAATTATCCGACGCGCGTTTGCTCGGGGGTAGCAATTTTCCCGCGGAGCGAGGCCTCCGCATCGATTCCCCGATTCCACACCCACCCCGCCACCCCCTGCACGGCCGCTCTCGCCCACAGGGTCATCGTCCTCACCATCGTCCTCCTCACCGACGGTGCGTGGTGTGGCGAGTCGACCGAGCACGCTCACCGTGTAGTATTCTCAGGTTTTTTCGGTAAAGTCACGTAGGTAAAAACATTAAAATTAATGAAAGTAAAATAAAACAAAACAAAATAAAATTCACGACGTTTCGGAGGCAACACAAGTCTCCGTCATCAGGTGGGACCGTCACAGCCGAATTAGCTGCATCAAGTGAAGCAATGATTCAAGATGTAATCCCTTATAAGCAAGTTGAAGGTAGGTGGAGAGGGGGGGGGGAGAGCTTATCAGGCTGTGGTAGCCAATGAATGGAAACGTATCGGGAGGGAGGAGGAGCGGTGATCAAAGACTGCACGCAGTGCTCAACACAATGAATGGAGACGTGTCGGGACGGAGGGCGAGCGGCGATCAAAGACTGCACGCAGTGCTCAACACAATGAATGGAGACGCGCCGGGACGGAGGGCGAGCGGTGATCAAAGACATCCCGTAGTGCTCAACACAATGAATGGAAACGTGGCGAGCGGTGATCAAAGAACAATGAAGAGATTACTGTTAAACACTGTGGATGTTAACACTCGGTGAAGTAAATTAAAATAGTGCCTGTCAGATAAGATGGTCCAAAAAGTGTAATTAAGTCTTCTCACCGTGTAGGTTCGCGCGTGAGAGTCGCCGTCGATGCGGCACAACGTGGCCATCTCCTCGGGAGCGGCGTCACACTCCTCCAGCTGCTGCGGGTTGTACGCCACCTGCTCCACGGGCTGACGGCGCAACCACGGTCACCACCACGACCAGCACCACGGCAATTACCACAATCGCGACCGTGATCACGATAGCCGTTCGAACCACAGCTACACGAAAACTACAACCGCAATCAATCTGAACCCAAAAAAATCAGTTTACAACCACGGTTGACAACATGATCCGCAACCACAACCTTGGTGATAACGTCGCGGCAAAGGAGGAGAAGCTCACACAGTGGCGCCCACACTAGCCACACACCAGCCACACACCAGCCTACCAGACACCTCCAAAACAGTTCCACAATCAGCACACAAATTGCGAACGACATCACAATGAATGTTTGACGTCCACTGTGAAGCAGGCGGTGCACACAGTACTTTTTACGGTAAATATGCCCGCAATATTCACCAGGGCGGCCACTCGACTCGAACCGTGAACCTCATTTAATTAATTCTGTTGTATTACATGGATTGGGCACTTGAGTATGGAGATCGGTGATGCCTGCCTCTGGCTATTATTATAATTATTTTGATCATCAAGAGGCACAGTCTCAGCTGCTCCTTCAGCCCGGCACATAAGTCATATGTACACGCGTGTGGGTGTGTGTGAGTGCGTGCGAGTGTGACCCCGTGTGTGTGGAAAGCGGGGGTTCAAGCCGTTAGTGTGCTACGATTCGAACCCTGCAATTCGAGTTCAATTACTGCTCACAACAAATATTGGCGACGCGTATCTGAACCGGTTTCTCGCTCCCCCTAGGTCGACTCAGCCTTAAACGAGTACCTCGTGCAGTATGTAAACATCAGTACTGAGGATACAAAGGCCGCCGAGTGTGGCGCTCACCACACTATCTCATTTCACACGTGCGTCCTTTAATTTGCGGCGAGCGTGCCAATCCAGCAGGTTAACAACCGCTGTGCCATGCTAAATGGAGTAATTAGCATTTCCCGGCTCGGCAAGGAAGCGTGACAGCTGACACTCGATTAACGAGCAAATCTATGCCGGCACGAGCGCGCATCGCCACATGTCCCGGGTGCCAAATAACACTCATTAGCACCGACGAGAGAAACAGTTTAATCGGTTGAATAAATACCCGAACGAGCACGTGCCGCGGGCAGGCCGGGCTGCTGCGTCCGTAGCGAATGCGGCTGTCGAGCGATGGGACTCCCCGTCTCGCCGGAAGGACGGCGCGTCACGCCCGCGAGCGATCTCGACGCCGCGGCACTGTGAACGCCGTGTGGATGAGCCACGTTCACTGCCCGCATTGCCGGACACGGGCGTGCGCTCCGCCTGCCATCCAGCGCTTCGGAAGCGAGGGTTGGTGTATATATGTGTGGACGTATATATGCGTGTATATGTATGTAGAACTTCTTTCGCACCATACCTAGCCAACCGTACCAATAGGAGGTGCAGGCTTCTGTGAAACTCCCAAACCCGCCGAGCTACGAAGTAGCAAGGTGATGACAGCACAGCGAGTGGGTCAGTGAACCTGTCTGCCGGGACCTCGTGAGCGTTGTCCCATCGCATGCTTGGCGGGGTTTTCTCCGGGTTCTCCGGTTCCCTACCACGTGAAGCCAAACCCGCACGAGTGGAAAGATCATTCTCATTGTGGCCACATCACATACGCGTGACGAGTTCCCCCCCGGGTTCTCAGTTTGGCTTCGCGTGGGAGGGTACCATCAAGTGAATTGGCCAAACATCCCGATGCAGCAGGACGCTCCTGAAAGAGTCTCGAGACTCAGTGAGGCTTTCCTGGATAAACCAAACCCACTGTACGAACAAATGCTGTGCACTCGGGCAGCGTTTGCCAACGTCCTTGCGTGTGTTTGTGTTTGACACACGAGCGTCTCGCCGGCGCCAGGACCAGCGCGAGGAGGACACCAGAGCGGGCACCTGCACTGCACGGGCTCACGCCACGCCGCCGCTGCCGCCACCTACCCGCCGCTCAAAGTCGTCCCCTTGAGTCGCTCCGTTCGCTCCGTTCGCTCCACCAACTCCACCCGCCAGCAGCTCGGCCCAGTCCCCGCTAGGCTCGGCCTTCATGAGCGTGAGCTCCAGCCTGCACGCAACACGAAGGTGCACGGCTCGCAAGGCGGCCACAGACTCGCACCCCCACGACGCGCCGCACCCCCACGACACGGTCGGTCTTTGGGTTGCGGGGGTCACGATTTGACTCGCGCATTGCTTAGCGTGGCCCTGTTCATACCGTCTCATTTTTATGTGTTTCACGTGCACCGTTTCTATTTTTAAGGGACAAGGCAATAATAAGTGAAAGTCAGAGGAGAAGAGGCTGGAAGATGTTGAGAGCCTGGACTCGAACAGAGGTAGGGAGTCGACAGCACGGGTGGCTGGGGAGAAAGACTTCTAGACTACAGGGGCAGCAGAGGAAGAGCAGCAACCTCCACCAAGCGAAGGCTGTGAACAAGCGTGGCAGCTGTCGACCGTAACTTGAAAGTATTTATTTTTTCCAATTAATAAAGCTTCAGGCTCGAGTGGAGCAGCCCCGTGACACACAGCGTGAGCTTACAGCGGTTTGTTAGTCTGGGCCGTGTCTGCTCAGGCTGGATGTGGCCCACGACTTAATTTCATACGGCCTGTGGCCCCACGAGGCCTCCTCCCATTTCTAAACCGCCTGCAGTGTTTCTCCGTCACTGCGAGCATCTTCGCCATACTGATCGGGCACTAGAGGGGGGGGGGGGGGGGGGGAGTATTTTCGACTTGGCAGTGACGTACGTTTAGCTTTGCGTTGTTATTAACTGGACGACGCTTACGTGAGTGACCTAACGTTGTGTGTGGCCGATCGGGGGAGCAGTGGCACATTGGTTAGCGCCTTGCGTGATAAACTCAGCGACTCGATTCACGCTAGCCACCAACACCGGTGACGAATATCCGAACAGAGCCTGGGCCTCTCCTGTAGGTTGACTCGGCCTCAAATAAGTATCTGGTGCGATGTGTGAACATCAGTACTCGGGAGACAAAGGCGACCGGGCATGGTGTTGGCCACCCACCCCCTCGTGTGCAGTGCCAGCCTTCAAAGGTTCTCGCTAACAGCTCTTACCCAAAAAGTCGACTAAGGTTATACGGGGGATCTTTGTCTCTGCGTGACCTTCAATGGCCACGCAAAGGTTCCAACCACACAGCGTCGAGCTCCAGCCACTTTGCAGACGAATAAAGAACAACCAACGTACCTGACACCATCACCATTGTAGCCACACACGGCGATCACGAAGGCGATATGTCTCACAGATGGGTCGGAACCGCCGAGCGGTTCGCATGGTTTTCAAATTGGGCAATTGTAGCCCACGACGCCGGCACGTGGAGTCGCATTCCGGGCTGCCGCCGGGGTAGAAGCGAGAAAGCCCTGGAAGCAGGCGGGGCAGGCGCTGGCGCTCGTCTCGCACAGACGGCGCCGCCGCGGCCCTCTCGGCGCGTGAGTGACCGCGCTCCCCATTAGCGCCACTTCCCTCTTCAGCCCCTTCCCATGGCGACGTGCCGGCGCTCCGACGGAACGCACCCACGGCCCCCACCGCCCCCACCGCCATCCCTCGGCCCCTTCCCTTTTGTCAGCTCCACAATCACAAACACCCCCACATTCCGCTCCCCCCCGCCCCCGCTCCACTGTGGCGGTGGTGTCTCAGCGAGTGTGTACCAGCAGTCGACGTTAATTAGCGATCGCCAGTGGAGCAGCTCTGGGGGGGGCGGTGGAGTGGGGGAGGGCTTCGCTGCGGATTCCGCGCGGAGGAAGTTACTCCAAAGCAGAGCACTCGCTCGGAACGCTGCGACGTTCTGGAATGCCTCGCTATACGCTGGGGAATTCCGGATCCAATTGAACGCCTTACAAATACAGCTTGTATCGTACAAGTACAAGAATGATTGCCAGCGTTTCATCATCCCACTGCTGGATGTATGGTCACACTTCAGCACGCTGGTCAGTGTGGGTGGCTAAAGGGTGGGAGGTGCCCAGGACTGGTTCAGATGTCGCTTTGCCACCGATGTTAGTCGTGGCCGGGAATCCAGCTCCGGTCATGCATTATACAAACACCCACGTTGCACTGCGTTGCTTTGTACTTGTCGAGATCGACAAGCAGCTCAAACAATGGAACACAGCGGTCCCTTTGTGCCGATGGGAGTGGGTACCGGGATTAGTGGGCTCTGAAAAGGGGGCCATTCCCCACGTGCCGTGTCGGTCATGGGGGTCGTTTGGCCATACCTGATCACGCTGGCACCGTGGGACACACCGTCACACACTTGGCGAACTCCAGAAGCGTCCTGGCTACGTCCCAAGTCACTCGTCCCTGCAGCCGCATCACTTCCTGTGCGTGTCGGTTGTGGGGGGCGGTCGCGTGGAGATGTCCCCCCCACCCCCCCAGGGACCCCCCCCCCAAGTCTTGGTGACATTGTACGAATATCGATGCAGGAATTAGCATCAAGAACAAGTGACTGCCCAAGTCAAGGAGCCCTTGTAAGGTCCTCATGAATTATGCATGGCATTCTGGGAACCTTCGCCCAGTCCGTGGATGGAGTCCGAACGCGTATGTTTACTGAGAGCGACAAACGGACACGTAAACGCGCGAACAGACAAGCGCACACACAGATATACACACAAAGGCCCCTCATAAAGCCTTCACCGACTGGGAGGGCACATGCTGTTCACGAACAGCTTTGAAGGCCGGCGCGGCACACGAGGGGGTGGATGGCCAGCATCACGCCAGGAAGTCTTTGTCTCCCTAGTGGCGATGTTTACACAGCACACAAGATTCCCATTTGAGGCTGAATAGACCTAGCGGAGGCCCAGAACTGGTTCAGATAATCACCACTGATGTTAGCCGTGAGCGGGAATCAAACCCTCATGTAGGGCTTAATTCAGCCGGGTCTCATAAATTATGTCCACAACCCAACACACCACATCCAGTTGCCCTCCCGTTTGCTATTTCAGTGGCTGCTAACAGTCGTGTGCCGGAGACACGGGAATGTTCCGCGGGAATCTGAGCCGCGGTCTCATCATCGACGTGATGGATGCGCAGCCCGAGCCGTCGCGTGGCCGGGGAAACGGACAGGATGTGAGGGTTGCGGGGGTCGCGGAGTGGCAGGAGATGCGTCATGCTCAGCGGTATCCGACTCGTAGGGAGCTGTCTGCGCGCGTTCTGCACTGGGCTGGATACGTGGACGCTTGGCACGGCACCCCATGGGCAACACTTTTAAAGGGCTGGATCGATAAAAGCACGAGGGGGGAAACACGTGGCAACGCCCGCAGGGGCGATCGCTCACGCCGCCACCCCTCAGACAAAGAAGAGCAATGGCTCTGCGCGTCTGAATCAAAGCCTCCCTCCTGAGTGCTGACTTGAATGAGTTGAATGTTGACTGCAGGTGGTATCTCTTGTTATGACCAAAATGCTCATTTGCCGCGTCCTAAACGCGTTGAATGGACGACGCGAACAGAAGGACGTGTCCATTGTTATCAGTCCCTGCTGGTTTGGCACAACATCTCTTATTGGCAAGACATCACCAAGCATCATCTATCCACTGCGGAATTAATGATCTATGGAGACACCTGAACACGAGCCGAATCTCATCGCTCCGTCTCCACAGCGGATGCCCCCCCCAGGCACACCCCCCCCCCTTTTATTGCCACTCCGTCGCCAATCTCCACCATTGGTGACGTGTCATGTGCAAGCCTTTACTTCACCGTTTCCATACTGCATCTGCATGGGAAAGGACACTTGGACAGAAGAGTGAGTTGAACCCGGGTTGGGAGACGCACGCTTGGCAGCAAGGGGAACACGTGTATTAGAGAGCATGGGCTTGTTTGAGACACCACGTTCACCGTTACCAAGGGTGAGCTCGGGGTTGCGTGGTGTTCTGTAAAGCACCGCGAGGTCTCGCGTGTGACCGGCGCTGCGTAAAAATAGAGCATTGGTTGGTTCCTGAGTGGAGGTTGGCCGGACACGTCGCAGCAAGGGACCATGGGTGGTGGCGGCCGATACCGATGACGGGAGTTGCACAACGGAACGCGCTCGGCCACGGAGACGGAGCGATGAGACCGGCCCGTGCGTAGAGCAGGTGCCGAGTGGACCGTTAACGAGGACGTAAGAGATGACGACGGCTCGGGGAGGCCTTCATCCAGCAGCGGATTGTTCATGACAGCTGCTAATGATGACGACGATAACGAGGGGAAATGACTCACCGTCCCGGGCTCCAGGTCCACGCGCTGCCCTCGGGGTCGGCGCGGCCCGCGAGCTCGCCCCGCAGCAGCGTCGCGCCGCCCTTCACCCCGACCTCGAGCCGCTCGGGGGTCACCGTCACCTCCACGTCACCCTTGGGCGTGTCCTCCGGGAGGTCGAAGGTGACCGTGACATCCTCGGACGTCTGCTGCCACTGGTACGGGGGGGCTGGGCGAGGGGTGGGGGGAGCGCAAGAGACGCACAGACGCGCAGGCGAACACGGGAGAAGAGGCGACGGCCAAGGGGAGACGTTACAAGACTCTCACAGAGAGGTAGAGTAGGCACTCGGTCCATCAGAGCCATCGAGAATATCTTGAATAAAAAAGGCAGCCGACTGGTGCAGGTGTGCGATTAATCTGAGGCGAGCGACTTCCCTCTATCTACAGGCAGGATGAGAGCCCGTTCACATGGCAGTGGACACGACGGGTCCCTCACGGGAAAGAAACGTCGCCCGCGTGGGTCCGTAGCGGCGGCGACGGTCACCGTGGCTTGTCTGCGTCTCATCGCTCATGGAGCCGCCGTGATCACCACCCGCGTTCGAATTCGGAGTCAGCCGCTCGCGACGTAAACCGGGTTCGAGTGCGGCGAGTTGGTAGTCCCAGCCTCGTCACGGGTGACTGCACAAACTGGCCACCATCATAATGGGATGCCATGGTGGTGAGATGTTAACTATCTCGCCTAGAATACAGGTTGTGGGTTCGATCTCGACCCTGACGTCTGCTGTATAATTGGAGTTTGCATGTTTCCCCCACCAATGCGTGGATTTTTCTCCGAGTCCACCGGTTTTTTTTCCTCCACATTTAGAATCATGCATTTAAAGAATTTAGCTGCGACATTTCCATGTGATAAGCCCCTTTGTTGAGCTATCATTTGTTACATAGCTCAGTGGGCCTCACCTGCAAAAAAAAAAAGTGTTATAGTTTTTAGACAATGGCCCCTGGAAGCGGATATCACAGAGCTACTCCTGAAATCCCTTCAAGCGACCTTTTATCCACACACCATGGGGCAGCACTTTGCGACCCGCTTCGCATACCAAAGGAATATTTGCTGTATGACAGTTGAACAATCGTGGCGGATCGATCGATGGACCGTTACACGGCCCCTCGGCTCCTTTCTCTTATTTTGGTCCCTGGAAGCTACGAGCGCTGCTGGCTGGGATGAGACACTGGAGCACGATCCTAGCCAGTGAGACGGCCTGGGGCCTGGGGAGATGGCGCAGAGGGCGAGGAGGGTGCGGGGAGAGCACGTGAGGGCGCGTGAGCAAGCGAGCGAGCGAGTAGGGTTAATCGTCCCTTCAGCGAGCGACCCCCTTTTTTCCTGGGATTGACAAAACCACTTGGGGACGCGGACGCAGCTCAAATCGCGGCGCGGGAGATGAAGGGGAGCGAGAGCAACGGTGAAATGGACCAATGATGCCACCGACGCTCCTTCCCCGGCCCCACGCCACCTGCGTCACCAGCGATGAACGTGGCGAAGCTGATGAACAACATCGAGCTCGCGTGCACGATGCGATGGAGATTATGAACGCCATCGCGCGGCGTACAGCAAACATCGGCGGCAGCGGGCGACGCTATCCCACCAGGTGAGGACGTGCGACTGCTCTCCGGAGACGACAGTGCGATGACGCGACGCAGGCAGCGCTCGGGCTCACGTCTCCCCACCGTCGGGGAGTCGTACGTCGCACTCCACTCCATGGTTTATTTGTCAGCTCGCACGCCGCGCACCACTCCACCGGGCACTCGGAGTCCGGGGTCACTTTGTCCTGCGAAGGTTTTTAGTTTTTTTCTCGGTGCGTTGGGCGGTGCCGGGTCACCGGATCTTTGCCCATTGCCGGCCCACGTTGCAACCACTTCCCCAACCAGGGCTCGGCGCCCGCAAATTATTTTTCATTTTTTACAAATTCATTATTTCTAAATGAGAAAAAAAATGGAAAAAAAGGAGAAAAACTCCATGATGCTCAACAAAAAACAAATCACGTTTCACAACACGTTTAGAAACAAAAAATATCACGATCAATCGACTCACAGCGGAAGCCGCTCGGCCCAGAAGTGGCGGCACTCTCTTTGTCGTGGCCCAGCAAGGATAAAGTGAGTGCGTTGCCACGTTTGGGGGTTGGGGGGGGAGGCTGGATCGGTTCCCGAGAAGTTCTTGAGAGCGAAACAGAAAATTAATTCAGCCGAGCTCGAGGGGCGTATCGACATCTCACGCCTCGCCCCCTCCCCGCTGCCCCCTCCCCGCTGCCCCCTCCCCGCTGCCCCCTCCCCGCTGCCCCCTCCCCGCTGCCCCCTCCCCGCTGCCCCCTCCCCGCTGCCCCCTCCCCGCTGCCCCTCCCTCGCTGCCCCTCCCTCGCTGCCCCTCCCTCTCTGCCCCTCCCTCTCTCTCGGCAGCTTCTGCTCCGGTCCCCCTGCGCACACATCTCTCCTTCCCAGCTCAAACTTCCTTTCGGGAAAAAAGTATTCACCCTTTCCCGTCCGTCCGCCGCGCGGATGGTTTGCCGGTGACGCCGTGGCCCGGCGCAGGCAAGATCTCATTGTCGCTCCCTTTCCGGCAGATCCTCGCTCGCCTCCAGAATAGCAACGTGACATTTCACATTCGTTCCTTCGCTCTGTCGACATCTCGACTGTACCCACGACAGCCCAACTCTTGCAAATGAAACGGCCTCCACGACCTGCGATATATATTCCTCCTCCCTTTCCACCCCCTCCACCACCCCCTTCCGTCGATGCCTAAGCGTTGGCGGTGCTGTCGTGGCCTGACCCTGGCGATCGTGCAAATGTGCAAGACACACTCGCCATCCCTGCCAATTTAATCGGCAGGCTGCTGAAATAAAAACAAATTCTCCCACTGTTTTTTTTACAGAATGCGGGACGCCTGCCTCTGACGCAAAGTGCTCGATGATCGGCACCATGCAGCTTACACCGTGTGGTACAGTACGCCGCATAAAATCCGCACCTTTCACGTCGTCCACGGCCAGCTCCTTCTCCTCTTCCTCCTCCTCTTTCTCCTCTTCCTCCTCCTTTACTTCCACCTGCTCCTCCTCCTCCTCCGCGACCGGCCGCGCTGAGTCGCTTGTCACACGGAGGGCCCTGTCAGCCGCGACCACGATGCCGGCACCCCACGGCTCCAGGGCGACGTAGAATGGCGCCGAGGGCCCCGCCAGCTCCCGCCGCCGAGACACCGAGAAGCGCGCCGGCGCCACTACTCCTGCCGGCCCCACCACGTGGATGGGAGAGGAGAGCCATGGTGAGACCCGGGCGGGCGGTAGGCAACACCTAGTGGTGGGGCTAGCAGAGTTTGATTCCCGCTCACGGCCAACACCAGTGACGATTATCTGAATCGGTCTTGGGCCTCCCCTAGATCGACTCGGGCTCAACTGAATACCTAGTGCGATAGGTAAACATCGTCACTTGGGAGACAAAGGCTGACCAGAGTGGTGCTGGCTACCCACTTCCTCGTGTCCCGTGCCGGCCTTCCTAAGTGTCTGCTAACAGCACTTTCCTAAGAGTTGGTTTAGGCTATACGGGGATCTTGTGTCTTTGATGCTAGTGATGGTGCCAGCAATAATGTTAGTGATTGGACTGGTGGTTGGGTTTGCAGTTGAGTTCGAGGTAGGGCTAACCAAGGTGTTAGTGATGGGGATAGTGGTGGCGAGAGTAATCACGTCAACTCGTAATGTGTAGCCGCACAGGATTGGGCAGTGTTCGCGGCTGGGCTATGGGTAGTGCTGGTGGCTGGGCGAGAGGTGCTACCTTCGTCTGGCTCCAGCGTGAGCCACTCGAGCGCGCTGTGGAAGCCGCTCTTGCTGGAGGGCGCCGGGTCGCGCTCCACGCGCAGCAGCAGCAGCTCCAGCACGGCTCCAGCGGCGCCGGCTCTCTGCAGCCCGTCCACCACGAGCGAGGGTGTGCTCACCGCACCGCTATACACCACCTGCAGCGCACGGCACACGTGCACCACGTTGCTGGCATACGGATCGATGTGAGTAGGTGCGTATACGTTCGACGTAGTGAGTTCTTCCCGTCACTCCTCACCGGCAGCGCAGTGAGATCTCGCCTCGACTACAGGATTGCAACTCCGTCCTCGACCTTCCATCGAGTCACCAAGAAACTCCAACGGTCGCGAAACCATCTCGCTCGGGTTGTGCTCGGCATTACCCCCCGCCTCCCTCAGCTCCCTCCACTGTCTCCTCACCATCGCCAGCAAGGCCGGCTATATAAGATCTCCTGCCTCCAGTCTCTCCTCCACTGGCTTCGCACCATCGCCAGCAGCGGGGTGAGCTGTAAGATCTCAGATTGTCTGTGCCACCACCGTGCCTCCGGTCGTCCACCGTGTCTCTCCTCGCTGCTGTCAGCCTGCACTGCAGCTCACAGTGACATCTTCCGCAGCAGCAGCAGCAGCAGAACAGTGACTCACAACCTCCTCATCCTCCTCCTCTCTACACTAAGGACCAGCACCGCCACTACCGGACGTCATTTCTCCGTGGAAGCCACCGCCATCTGGAACACGGCCATCATCACCGTTCCGCTGCTGCTGCAACTATCACAGCAGCAACATGAGCAGAGAAACTTAAAAGCCCCCCCTCCTCTTTCCCCCGGCTTTCAAGCGACACTGCACGTGGCTCCGCGCCTCCGTCACGCTCACTCGTGTCTGTGTAACATGGTGCGTGTTACAAATTGCGAGAGTATCCTCAGCATCGTTTCCGCAGGCGGGACGACGCAGCGCAGCGTTGCGAAAGAGGCGATCGGCACAATCAGATCGCCGAACGGCGCCGCCGCCCGCTCGCCCACCCGCACGCGCCCTTCCCGGTGGCGGCCCGGCACGCCTGAGCGCGTGGTTTCACTTTTCATGTTCGGGGGGAATAATAAATAATAAATGACGTGATTAGCGGCGGATCCACACGGTGCGCGCCCTAATCGAGTTAACGCAGTCTCCCCCCGGGCGGCACGAGACAAAGCGCGGAGTCTCCGTGCCCCCCCACCGTCCCCCCCCCCGCCCCCCCACCCAACGGTACTGATTATCGAGCGGTGGCTGTGACGGCGCGTCGGTAATTAAACACGAGCCCCTGCGGACAGCGCCGCTAATTGCTCTGCTGCCGCCACTGCGACTGCGCTCACACGCACTCGCGCATTCATGCACTCGTGCACACAGTGACGCACGCACTCATTCACTCATTCACTAACTCACACACTCATTCATTCACTCAGTCTCACGCACGCACTCACCCCATTAAATATGCACGCAGTCACTCACCTGGTGCAATCTATGGCGTCACACTGATGTATGGGCATCCCTCGACAGACAGAACAGATACATTGCTGAAATGTTTTCTGTAAAGCGGCATTCTGCAGATCGAACCCTGTTTATCTATTGACTTCCATTACAGAATTGAAGATGCATTCCCATGGAAAGAATTTCGGACCAAAGACGAAAATGAAATCACGCTTAGGAATGCCACAAACTTTTGTTAATAAAAAATACCCTACAGTAGTTAACCATCGTTACATTTTTTCCTCTAAATATTTTACAATTCAGAGACTCAACATGCCGTGAACGCGGATTTAACGTGACGTACATCAAATTTGTTCCCTCATGTACAGGCGTCGGCAAACAAAATAAGAGTCATTTTTTCGAATTCTGTAAAAAAAAAAACTCAGTATTTCAAGAGCCGCAATGCGTACGGTGATTACGAGATGGTGGTCCTTATTAAATAACATGACCAAAGCGGTCCTTAAAGAGCCGCACGCAGCCCCGGACCCACGGGTTGCTGACCCCTGCTCAAGTTATTTTGCAGCGATATAGCCGGCAGTACTGCCCAGTCAACGACGACGAAAGTCTACACCCAGGGGTAAGGAACCTTCTTCTACCGCATCCCACTTTCAAATCTCTTCAGCAAGTCATCGCACGTCAACACGCACGAATGTCCGCCACTCCTGTCACGCTCGCACTCCGCTGCCGCTCCAGCAGTAAGCTGCAAATATCTCGGACCAACAGACTCCGAGACAGCTTCTACCACCAGGCCACCAGACTGTTGAAAAGCCATCACTGGTTGTATATCTGCCCTGTCCTCTTCACCCACACTCACACAAAAACACACACAAAGCTCAAACACACACCACACACACACGCAGTCTCCCGCATAAAAAAAGACAAAGATCCCCCGTATAGCCTTAACAGACTTTAAGAGCAAGTGCTGTTAGCGAGCACCTATAAAGTCCGGCACGGCACACGAGGGGGTGGGTGGCCAACACCACGCCCGGCCGCCTTTGTCTCCCTAGCGGCGATGTTTACACACCGCGCCAGGTACTTATTTGAGGCTGAGTCGACCTAGGGGAGGCCCAGGACCGGTTCAGATAATCGTTTCTGGTGTTGGCCGTGAGCGGGAATCGAACCCGGGTTGCCAGTTCGTAGCGCAGCGTGCTAACCGCTACACTACTGGTTGTGTCATTTGTCCTCACACACACACACCCTTACTCACGCACACACATACAGACACATACACAGTCAACGCTGCTGTCCTATGTATATAGAGACATTGATCACTGGACGCTTCCAATTTATATAGTGTTTAGACACACTGTATTTACATACCGTACACTCGACAACGCTCACTCTAATATATCTATTGTTGTACATATCATTGATAGTATATGTTTGTGTTCATTCATCCCATGCATATATGCACAGATTGCTACTTTGATTATTGTTCGACGGGCAGGTGTGGTTCAACTGTGGGCGCAATGCGTGTCAGCAGCGTACACTCCATCCGTCAACAGCAGTGAGATAGGCCTGTAACTTGAGGCCTCATCTTCTGGCTGTCCAGGTTTCACGGCAGGGCCGTGATCTTTGCTCCCTTCCAGGCTCTGGGGATTGTGCCACCGAAATGGACGGTGGTAAACAAGGCCGCGTGCCAGTCGTTGCCGACAGGTCCCAAGTTTTGGCTTTGGTGGCCAGAAGAGCGTCAGCAATCTCTTCCCTTGAGTATGGACGGGAGATCGTGGAGCTTGTCGGTAGGCTCCTTAAGGTTGCAGTGAGATGTTTGCGCACGTCTTGTTTGTGTTGCTTTTTCATTGCGGCTTTTGTGCAGGTGAGGAGGCGAGAGGCGATTTGGTTGGCAGTGACTTGCGGCACTTTTTTTTTTATAGGTGGTACGTTGGCGCCAAGATGGTAAAGAAGATTCCACGCTTTGCGGCCGGAGTGTGCAAAGTTAATCACCAACTGTTTCTCGCCAACGCTGTTGTCTGGCCGAATTTAGAATCTCTAATAGTGCTGATGCCTTTGTCTCGTCGCGAGTTCTTTTGAACGCTTTCAGGAGTTCACCGCTCTCCAGATTCCAGCATGGAGTGTATCGCTTTCCGTGGCCTCTGGGGATATTGTTGGTGGCCGCTTCGATGATGGCATTGGCAAAAATGTTGTAGCTATGCGGCACCGGGTCAATGGTTTGCAGCACTATTTCTGTTTTGCCCTGAAAGGCCGACCAGTCCGCCTTCCGGAAGTTCCAGCGAGCAAATGGTTTGGCTGTGATCATCGTAATTTGGAGTCCAATGTGGACGATTGCTGGTCGGTGTTGGCTTCTGGGGAATGGTCCTCGGATTTTCCTTGTCGCGTAGGGCGGGAGACCATGGTGGTCTTTGGACACAAAGCAGAGATCTGGATTGTGCTCCCCCATCGAGGAGAGTGGAGACTCCCTCTGTTTAGGGTCGAAAATCACAAACATCATTTATGGACGACCAGTCAGTCAGTTGATCTCCTGCTTCATCATTTGTGGAATAGCCCCATTGTGTGTGGTGGCTATTAAGGTCACCCACATATACCGATGGATGTGCTGTAATAGGGATCATTGGAGTTGGCCAGGGATTCTTCGGCGGTTTATCCACGGTGGTCATGGACACATGACCTATTCTGATGGTAATGGTTCATGTTTCATTGGTCGTGACTTCTTGTCACCCCATAGTCTGTAACGCCTTGCGTGATGTAAGTGGCGAGGCCGTATTTCGGATGGTTAATGGTGGAATTATGTCATATCTGCTGATTTTATAATTCACGAGTCGTTTATCTTCAGCGTGGGTTTCCTGGAGTGCTACAACGTCAATGTGTTCTTGATGTAAACACTTTGCGAGCACCTCACACTTTGCTCGTGAGAGGCCTTCCACGTTAAGTTGGTATACTCGTAATGTTGGTCCCACTCTTCTTTGACTGATAATTTTGGCCCTTAAAAGGACCGTTATTTTGGATGCGATTTACATATTTGAAATCGAAAATATGCGATATCCAAAAATGACGAAGTAACGGTATTAGTTGTACAATGAGGCACTTAACAGTTGGGCCGCGAGAAGGCTACCATCTGTTAGGACAAGTGCTGTAAGGGAGAACCTATGAAGGCCGGCATGGCACACGAGGGGGTGGGTGGCCAGCACCACGCTTGGCCGCCTGTGTCTCCCGAGTGGCGATGTTTGTTACACACCACGCCAAGTACTCAATCAAGGTGGAATCGACCACTTACCATACACGTGCGCGCACGCACGCATACTTAGCTCGCAGCACGAGTGGCTTGCAGTAGCACTTACCTCCCACGCAGCGTCGGTCTCCACGGCGCGAGCGCCCGTGTGCAGCACGAGCAGCGTCCCCGCGCCGTCGCACAGTGCCGCCCGCTCCTCCGACAGGAAGTGCATGGATGTGCTGACGCGCCCGGGGCTCCCCGCCACCTCCCGCGTCAGCCGGAACACGGGCACCGGCGTTCCCAGGTACGTGTCCTGGTGGGCGACAGAGCCAGCGCAGCACGGATAGATTCAAGCTGGTACCTATTATCTAAACACGACTGGTCGCGTTTAACCAACCGCGAATCATAGCGATTCACTAAACATGACTAATCATAATTAACTCAACAAGACTTGCCACAGTTAACTAAAAATAACTCGCAAAGAACCAACTGCGACTCGTTTTGGTTCACTAACCACAACTCATCGCAAGTAACGAAACACGACTCATTGCCTGTCACGCACCAGCGCAACGCGCACGCGCTGCACGCGCCCGGCGCGGTCCACGTAGTAGACCGATGTCGCGTCCCAGGGGTCGGCGACCAGGTGGTTGCGCATGCCGTAGACGCGCACATGGTCGCGCGTGTACAGGTCCTCCGACAGCTCCACCTCGTCCACACCTGCGCACACACGACGATGACGGCAGGTCAGCCATCTCCTCATCCCCCCCCCCCTCTCTCCCCAAGTCCAGTTGTGCTGCGGATGGCAGAGGGACACGGTAGCAGTGAACACTGATGGTCGTACTCTACTGAAGAGCCCTAATGAGGACGGAGCCGGACTAACGTTGTGTCTTTGTTGCACCGCCGCTTGTTGTTGGGATGTGGCCACATTTTCTCAACTCATTGAGCCGGTGGTTTTAAACCACAACATGACCACACGTTCAGTTATTGCGAGCTAGTGGTCTGGACAAGGCATGAAAAATTGTCCACGCAATGCTGCACACACCGGTGTGTCATTAAATATGATGGCATTGTGTTGTCAAAAGACGAAGAAATGTCGTTTGAGAGTCTCGCAGTGAGCAGTGTACCACCACGTGCCGAAGAATCGGTCCTGGAATTTGACATCCCAGAACTTGTAAAATACAGTGCTAATTCAGGGGTAGGATGCCCTGGCACGCCCGTCTTATTTACAAAAACCCTGCGACTTCCGTAAAGTTATTGATGTTTTGCTTTTAGAATATTAAATAATAATAATATCAATACAAAGGAAAGTTTGAATAATCGGCCACCAAAATCACTGCGAATCGCAAGCAGCGTTTGGAACGTGCAACCCAACGCCGCGGTGGTTACCGCCGCAGTACTGCACGAGACTGGGAGCGCACTGTGGAGATTACACCGGCAGCGTCGCCTTGCGCTGCTGCTCAATTTTCGAGCTTTGGGAGTGGATTTTTCAATTATTTACACTTGTCAAAGCTACAGGTCTCCATTGGTGACCATCCTGAAACCATCGACTCACCACACTTGAGAGCCCAGATGTTAAATAGTAGGCAACTGTCAAAATTGAGACGCAGCATTTCAGCTTTGCCGGCTTGACACTCTGGCCACTGGGCCACTTGGAAACCCCAATGGATAGAATATGGCTGGCGATGGCGATGCCACGGCTCTGTCACACACGGGTTACCGAGACGCAAGCCGTGGGTGCAGAACCTCATACCGGCGATGCCTCGCACACCCATCACTGCCCCTCCTCTGCCGCTCCCCCCCCCACTAGGGAGCTTTAAAGCTTAGCTAATTCTCAGCAGCATGAGGGCCGCGTTACATATTCATGCGTGCAATGTTTATTCAAGCGGGATCGCAGCTCTTTTTATTGGAGACAAATCTGCCATTCGAGAGGATTTTCAAATTACATTGAAAAAACGCTGCCGCGTGCAGATAAAAACAAATCGCAGATTTAGCGACAAAGCAACCGCCCCCTGCCCCCTTCCATGCTGCCACCGCTAACCGGACAGCCGCACCAGAAACCACGGATGGTGCTGGTAGCACAGCGACACGCAGCCAGCCGAGGTGGCAGGTCAGAGATGCTGAGTCGGCACCGCCGAGTTTATGGGTTCAGATCCAGGTTTCAGCCGGCCGTGATTAATCCAAGTTCTCAAGTGCAGTGAAGTCGATGGTCTCAGCCTGATCACCATTGACTGACATAGCCACCCGTAAACCTACATAAAGGTGCACAGACTCGCAAAGAGACCTGTAGACTCATGTAGAAACCCGCGGACTAAGCTGTAATGCACTGTTTAGTCGATGTTCTCAGCACGGTCATCAATGACTGCACTTGGTTCTGTGCTACAACTAGCACAGCGCCAGATTCACGCAAACCCCAAGGCTCCTAGGGATCTGTGGCACCGAAAGGTGGAGTCTAACTCACCCGCGCGAGGTGTGCACCCGTCTCTTTTCCTTTGACCGAGGGGCAAGAGATGAAAAGTGACAAATCGGTTGAGTGGCACGGTGTGCGTGCGTGCACCAGGCTTGGTGCGATACCATCGATCGCCACGACTCAGTAGCCACCATTCTGTGGTACTCCAAACTTTAATTTCATTTTTACCGTATCATGTTTTATTTTTTATTTTTCTGCCTTCTGTCTCGTACAAACTGTGTCTGCTCCAGCAGCTTTCACGCGTGAAAAGAGCGCTCGATTTTAATCGAAGGCAGTCCGCGATATTCCGGATGTACGTTTCAGACATGTCAACGATGTGGACAACTGTGTGTTTAGCTATAACAGTGGCTTCTTTACCGGGGAGTAGCACGTCAACCGATTTAGCACCGTAATCCGCAAAAAGGAAAACGCTCGCAATATTCCGCCGTGACACTTTAAATAAATAAATGCAGTGATTTATAACGTGCACAATATTTCACGAACACATATATATGTATGTGACCATGACTCTGAGGCGGACAGCCTGCCTCAATGCCCATAAAAATCCAGACGAATGAGGCGGGGGGGCCTTTAAGCATCTCTTAGAAGTCAGTGCAGACCGAACGTTGCTGCTGCTGCGAATGTGCAGAGAGGAGGAGGTGTTGAATCACGTTGCGAGTCGCGTCGCTCCGGAGAGTTCTACCTTGAGCTTTGTCATCCTACGATTGGTGGTGATGGTGCATTCAGATGCATGTGTGTGTCAAACCTTATACTTATTTCGTAAGTAGGGAATGGTGGCATAGTGGTTAGCGTGCTGTTGCACAAACCCGGTGAACCCAGTTCGATTTCCATTCATGGCCAACGCCGCATATCCACGCCGCGATGGTGCTGGAAGAAGAACTGAGCAGAGGATGGCCACGGTGAGAGCGTGTGGTGTGTATGAGTGTGTACGTGTGTGTCCGTGTGTGTAAGTGTGCGAGTGCATGCGTGTGTGCGAGTGCACTGCGCTACGAATCCGGCGACCCGAGTTCAATTCCCGCTCGTGGACACTAACAGTGGCGAATATTTGAACCAGTCCTGGGCCTCGATTAGGTCGACTCAGCCTGAAATGAGTACTTTTTGTGATTTTTAAACATCACCAATGGGGAGAGAAAGGTGGCTGAACGTGGTGCTGGCCACCCACCCTCGTGCCGGCCTTCACAGGTGATCGCTAACAGCACTTGCCCCAACAGTTTGTTAAGGTTATATGGGGGATTTTTGCCTTTGTGTTATTTGAATTGACTGCGAGGCTGCCTAATGTACATAAAAATAATCCCTGCTCACACACAGGATATGCAAAGTGGTTTATATATATGTTTATATAAATGCTGAGCATGGGAATCAATATGAATCTATGAATTGATGCATCATAGCACACCACACAACAACAACAGCAGCTGCCATGCCCAACGAGGTGACGCTGACATCGTCACCAACGCTGCGGCGAGCTGCACCCGTTGACGTGCGGAGGATGGATGCCAGCAAGAGGTCACGGCACAGACACAAGGAGTTAAAGGTTCACCGACTGCAATGACTGGTGGATATACCGCCTATGGTGCCAGCTGTGGCAGGCAGTTGGACTCCTTCACGCGTCACACATGCACACAAAACTTACTTGAGCCTCTGTGCCACATTTAAAAAATAATGCCCACACAATGTAACTGGAATTGGCCAAACGCGCTAATGCTGAAAAATTACCTACAAATTTACTCAATTGGGATTAAACACGGCAACATTGCTCCCTACTGCTTCAACATTGGCAGGGCCCTCCTGAAAAAATTGTCCGGAGACTCAGTGAAACCTTCCTGGGTAAACAAGCTGAATTATAATTAATAATGATTGGGGGTTGCCAAACAATTCTGCCAAATCACTGGGCCACTGTGGTGAAGAGAGCTCAAGTGCCACGTGCCCGTCTGGGGCTGGATCCGAGCCACGTGCCCCCTCGCCCGTCCCTCTATCTGCTGAGTAAATTAAAACCGACCACCGGTGCTCTCCAATTTAATATTGGCGAAGATTCTTAATCGTTTAACATAGCTGCATGCAGTGGTGCCACCGCCACCGCCGCCGCTGCTGCTATGGTAACGGCTCGAGTTGGAGGCAGAGTGAGATGCGGGCACAAGATTACACGGAGCGAGGCAGAGCTGCTTGCGCCCGCTTCGTTGCTATAGCCACAAAATAAGCACGTATATAATACTGATAATAATAATGTGCATTTACCCAGGGAAGACTCCCCGAGTCCAACGACTGTTTTACTGCAGGGTCCTGCTACAATGCAGTTTTTGGCCAATTTTCTAAATTGACAGATTTGCTTTCGTGTCAGAGGAAGCCGGAGAATCGAGAGAGAAGCCAGGACGCTGTGTACGAGGGGGCGACCATCAGCACTGCCATCTCCTCGCCACACCTCGCAGCTCCACGCCAAAAACACCAGCCAAGTCCTGCCAGTGTAACCCATTCAAGTCAGAAGATATTCGCTCCAATTCAAATATTAATTGTAACATTGCAAACCTATGAACGTCTGCAGAAACTCAGAGCCTTTCGAGTGAAGGGAAACATTTAAACTATATCCAACCAATCATCATCATCATCATTTAATATTGATAACACGCTTCCCCCCATGAAGTGCTATGCTCGGGTTGCACGGACAATGATCTACAAAAGCCCCCTCTGTGACTCGGCTGCCACCTGGTGGCCGCAGCCCGTGCCACGTGGTTCCAACATTAACACATTGAACTAGATTCGAAGCTTTCGTGACTGCAGAAATTACTCTTTGGTTCTTTCGGTAAAGTAAAGTAGAAAATCAAATCAAATAATCGTAGAATACGACGTTTCGGTTGCAACAAGCAACCATCGTCAGGTAAGAATGAATGATGAACACACATACACGGGAACAACACAGGCAGACACACGTGCAGAGAGAGGCACACACCAAGACACACCGAGCGAGACACACACCAAGACGAACAGAAAGACGACTCTGTGCCGAGACCTTAAGTCGAGAGAGGAGTGGGGAGGCGAACAAAACGAGGGGCGCAGCAGACAGACGAGGGGACAAGGAGCAGCGTGGAATTCCGGACCACAGTGGCCGGAGGAGAGACAGTGGTTTAGAGCAGGCATGTCCAAAGTCCGGCCCGCGGGCCAATCACGGCCCGCGGTCAGATTTCATACGGCCCGCAGCTTCGGTCTTATAAATCATAAAACTTTAAAGATGTAATTCCTCCTTTCACCACACGGTAGCAGCACCATTATAATTCTATCTGGCTCTGTATCCGTGCCGCAAACCCTTCCCGAGTCATTTCTGCCATGGCGACTGCAAAAAAAGAAATGCGGTCATTCGCTAAGAAAATACTGAGCTTATTCGGCTCCACATATTTGTGTGAGCAAACATTTGCAGTCATGAACTTAAACAAGAACCGATTGAGGTCAAGGATGAGTGACTCCCACTTGCGTGGCATTTTACGCATCTCAACCACTGCCCTCAAGCCAGACCTGGTCTCTTTACTGAAATCTAGATCTCAGTATCACCCTTCTCATTAGTGTCAGCAAGTTATCTGTTCCTTGATCAATCTGAAATTGAGTGTTTTGAACGGTAACATCTGTCACCATTAACAGTGAAAAGCCTAAAGCACACTAATGCACTTGGACTTATGGCACTTGTTTTATTAAACTCTTGAATAAGATTTGGTGATAACTGTTGGTGTTATGTACCTGTAGATGTGACACAAACTATTGCTTTCTGAAAGATGTTGTAAAAGACAAAGGCAAAATTCACTTGATTTAAAGTTTAATGATAACAGACCACTTTGCATTACGTATAACTCCTGTTTAAGATGTTCATGAGGCAAAGCTATTTAACTCATGGAAATTTAAGGTATTCTATACAGTTTGTTCAATGTTATCTGACTGAATGAAAGGCAGAATTGTGTTTTTAGAGTTGTTCACTTCTGCTTGAGTGGGTTATATTTGCTTACATTGTCAATTGAAAAATAAAGGTAATTGTGACAATGAAAATTGTTTTATAACAGTGTGTATTTCCACGTAACTTTTGTGGTTAAAAAAATGTCAAAAGGAACTATTGGCCCCCGGGCATCTTCACTTTATCAAATGTGGCCCTCTTTGAAAAAGGTTTGGACACCCCTGGTTTAGAGCAAGACATCGAAATTTTGAGAAAGCAAATTTAGTAAAATTAAGAAGTGTAATGCAATGCACAGAGTCGTTGCCCTCCTGTTTGTCTGGGTGTGTCTCTCTCTGCACGTGTGTCTGCCTATGTTGTTTCCGTGTCTGTGTGTTCATCATTCATTCTTATCTGATGATGGTTGCTTGTGTTGCAACAGAAACGTCGTATTCTATTACTATTTGATTTTATTTTGTACGTGACTTTACCGAAATAACCAGAGAGATTAATACATTAAGCAGACAACACACTTACTTCTTCCCATTATGTCTCCCCACATTAAAAACTAAATTTAATTACATCCCATCAGCCACACACGGCCATCTGGGAGTGCATAATTTCAGCAGCATTGATTTAGTACAAGAAAACTCTGGACCGGTTTTCAATATATGCAGCGTCTCAATCAGAATCCGGCTTGTTTAAACGACTGCTGGTGAACTGCCAGAGATGTGTGTGAGCAAGTGTCCTCTGTGAGATATCGGTCCTAATTCAATGCAAAACTATCTAAATGTACATTTACAAAACATCTAACAGAGAGGTTTCCTTGCCTTTGAAAATCTGGCAGTTCACGAGCACTATATGTTTATCTTGGTTGTTTCGGGTCGATATACCAGGTCCCGCATATAACGAGGTTTTGAGGGGAGCTCTAAGTATTGAAAGCCATAAAAATAACCCCGAAATCCACCAGGCGGGTGGGAGCGTGGCACATTTATCAAATGTGACAGGGGTGAGTCCACGTGGCCTACCGAGCGAATCCCCCGGGACAGAAGCTAAGCAGGTGTAGCGCCTGGATTATGGTGCTTGCCTTGGCTACCGCCACACACCAGGGGCTGTTATAGACTGCGGGGCGATATCTTGGGCAGCACAGGGCAGTGCAGCGAAGTTGCATTGTTGTTACTTCACCGCACTGGGCAGCGCGGTGGTGAAGTATGGTCAAACGAACTCCACGACACGCACAACAGCGGGGGGGGGGGGCAGCGACCTCATCCAGCAGTGCGTTGACAAAGGAGCTGGACACACACGGGCATTTGAACAGAGGTTCACTCGTAGTCCCATCGTAGTTGTGTGTTGGCGTGAGGGGTGAGAGGGTAAGAGAATGAGGAGCGAGAGCGTGAGGGCGAGAGAGCGAGAGGGTGAGAGAGTGAGAGGGTGAGAGAGAGCGTGAGAGATGGTGAGAGGGTTGAGAGTGAGAGGGTTAGTGCGTGAGAGCGTGAGAGAGAGTGAGAACGTGAGAAGCTGAGAGGGTGAGAGAGTGAGAGGGTGAGAGAGAGCGTGAGAGAGATGGTGAGAGGGTTGAGAGAGAGAGGGTCAGTGAGAGTGAGATGTACCATTGCTCAAGTGCAACTCGCAATGCCCGCTACTTGGCCCTGTACCCATCTCACAGAGTCCACCTGCTCGGTCCCCAGAGCAGCGGAATTGATCATCAGCTCACCAAGCGACTCGTTACCTTCTTGCAGCTGCACGCTGTAGGTGGGGATGGGGTCCAGGGAGAGTCGGTAGCTCTCAAAGTTGGGGTCTAGCAGGGCCCGGTTCACGGTGAGCGAGACGTTGACCGCCATGGTTGGCGAGCCGCTCGTCCGTCTCTCGGTGCGGCTGCTGAAGCTCGAATCGCTCTCCCGCTAATTTCTGGCGAGCTGCGATCGCGGCGAGGGTGGGACGCGTGGAGCCCCGCACACTCACATGGACGACTCACAGCACGGAGGAGGCGCCGATAAGTACCAGAACGCCATATTGGGTAGGGGGGGGGGCTCGCGGTGTCGTCACGGACCTCCACCCCTTAGTAAGATGGCGATTTTGTGCGAAGATTGCCGGTGCCACCATCTTACTTAGGGGGTTCACCGCTGAAAAGCGTGAGGTTTGCCATAGTCGCCATCTTACTAAGGGGGTACCACGCCCTTAGATGCATGAAGATTGCCGTGAGCGCCATCTTACTAAGGGGGTTCCACCCCGAGCCAGATGTGTGAAGATCCCCGTGACCGCCATCTTACTCGGGGGGTTCACCGCTGAATAAGAAGCGTGAAGATTGCCGTGACCGCCATCTTACTAAGGAGTTTCCACGCCCTTAGATGCATGACGATTTCCGTGACCGCCATCTTACTAAGGGGGTTTCACCCCTTAGATCAGGGGTCTGCAACCTTTAAGACATAAAGAGCCACTTGGACCCGTTTCCGAAGGAAAAAATAAACTGGGAGCCGCAAAACCATTGCAACATTTAAAACAAATATAACACTGCATATATTGTTTCTTACCTTATTGCTATATACAGGATCGTGCAGTCAGCTGTCAATCTGAATAAAAAAAGGACTTTTTCACTTAACAATGTAAAATATATTTTTGCAAATTAATAGCTAAATTACCTGGTTAATGGGATTTTTGCTCCTGAACCTCAGTGCACAGTGTCTGCACATCACCTTCATTTTCACACAGGCTTGCAAGCTGTCATCTGTGAGGCGTGATCGATGTTTGTTTTTAATATAGTTCATGTTGGAGAAGACCTGCTCACATACATATGTGGAGCCGAAGATCGACAGGACTCCAAATGCATACTTTTTCATGTTTATATAAGTGTTGGGGATGGCATTCCATGTTTCGAATACAAGTTTGTCCTATTTGGGAAGGTTTTCAATATCACTCCATTTATGATTCTGAGCCAGAATGGCCTTCTGACGGGCAACATCCTCAAGAGTAGCGGTCAAGCATTTGAACTTGGACACCCATATATCTTTGTCGGCTATATCGGCCAGTTCCATCTCAAGATCAGGTTGACTTACACCTGCAAATGCAGTCATATTCAATAGGGATGGATCGATCGCCAGGGGAGTGACAGGGAAGGATAATGTCGTTTTTTCCTCTCTGAACTCACAGAATCGTTTCCCAAACGAACTTTGCATTGTGGTGATTGCAGACTTGAAATATTCCAAATTTATCGTATCATGACTTTGTTTGAACTCTCTCAAAGAGGGAAAGTGAGACAGTGTACCTCTCTGTAAATCTTTGACAAACACTGTCAACTTGCGCTCGAATGCCAAAACCTCCTCCAGCATGTGCAGGGCTGTGCCTCCTTTCCCCTGAAGGGTTGTATTTAGCGTGTTTAGATGTGCTGTCATGTCTACCATAAAATGTAATTTTTCCAGCCACTCTGGCTGTTCCAGCTCAGCAAAGGTGAGCTCTTTGCTGCCCAGGAAGGTTTTTACTTCTTCCAAACATGTGACAAAGCAACGGCAACGTTATTGCCTGTCACCGGGCGGGCAGTGTGGAGCGGAGCGGCGACCTGTCAGCAGCGGCAACGCCAGAGCAGGTGTCACAGTGCGCCTCCTCCCCTCGCTAGCATCCGCCCCGGAGCCGCGGTCAAGGTTCAAAAGAGCCGCATGCGGCTCCGGAGCCGCAGGTTGCCGACCCCTGCCTTAGATGCATGAAGCTTGCCGTGACCGCCATCTTACTAAGAGGGTTCCACCCCCAGCTAGATGCATGAAGTTTGCCGTGACCGCCATCTTACTAAGGGGGTTCCACCCCCAGCTAGATGCATGAAGTTTGCCGTGACCGCCATCTTACTAAGGGGGTTTCACCCCCAGCTAGATGTATGAAGCTTCCCGTGACCGCCATCTTACTAAGGGCAGTGGGAGGAGGAGTTGGGGGGTAACCCCGGCGCGCGCGCGCGAGGCGCCCCAGTCGGGGCCGGGTGGCACGGCCCAGCAGGGCGACATGGTGGGGACGCGGGGGCGACTCTGGCCACGGGAGTTGGTGGTGGCAGTGGCGGTGTTCGTGGTCGTCGTGTCTCTCACGGTGCGGGCGCAGGCGGAGCCGTGGCGATCGGGGCGCACGGGGTGAGTGAACGCAACCCGGGCCCCCACCACCCCCCCTGTTACTTTCATTTAACAGTTTGTGGAGCACGCACACGGGCGTTAAGAGGCCAGCAACAAACAGCACTATCCGAACTGTACTCTCTGGTTCTTTCGGTAAAGTCACGTCGGTATATAATAAATCACGACGTGTCGGGCGCATTCACACGCGTCCGTCATCAGGTGGGAAAGGACGCTCGTGTTGCGCCCGAAACGTCGTGATTTAGTTTATTTTCTACCGACGTGACTTTACCGAATGAACCACGGACTGTGGATTCCTGCACTCACGAAAGCTTCAAATCAAGACGGCACCATGGGAACTGTGACAGGCACGAGTTGTCAACGCGCGTCTTGGTCTGTGCGGGTTGCTCATTGAGAGGTGGAGTGGAAGAGACGAGGGGAGAAAGACGAGGGGGGGTCCTTGCTGGGAGGCATTTGCCTGGACGTGGAGTGAACGTTCTGACCAAGACGTAGACCCAGGCCCGTGACGTGTGACGCGCCGACGACGACTCCGCATCTGTGTCGTGTTGCTGGTGGCCCGTGAGGAGCGGTGGGCGCAGTGGTTAGCGTAGTGCGCTATGCAGTGCTGTACTATGTACAGTACGTACTATGTACAGTACTATATACAGTACTGTATACAGTACGTACTATGCAGAGTACACCGATGGGAGTGAGTGGGGTCCACCGATGGGAGTGAGTGGGGTCCACCGAGTTCGGAGCGGTGTCCGAACGGGGTGGTGGTTGCGAGCTGCCTCTCCACACACGAACTGCAGCCACCGTCAAGTCTGCTTTGAAGAAGGGCCATTGTCCGAAACGTCGTCTTCCTAAGTACGTGTCCCCCTCCCCACCAAACTTCCCTTGAGGGCAGTGTTGTTGACACATCCATTGAGTTTGTTACTTGCGCTCATGTACCAACGCGAAAGATCTCCCCGTTGTACCCTGAACGGAGGGCCCACACGGACCCACGATGGTGGTGGGTGGCCGAGCACCTTGCACACAGCGTTGTAGGAAGATTTGCTGGTTTATCCAGGATGTTTCTGTTGCGCGTCGCCGCTTTAAGATGTTCCCTGTTCATATTTAGTTTGTTGCGGTTGCACCCGACTCAAGAGCCGCATGGCTCACAGGGCTACATACTCGTACTCTGAGGTTTTTTCGGTAAAGTCACGTAGGTAGAAATAAATAATAAGAATAATAGAAATAATAATAGAAATAAAATCATAAATCACGACGTTTCGGAGGCAACACAAGTCTACGTCATCAGGTGGGACCGTCACAGCTAGATTTACTGTATCAAGTGAGGCAAAATTCCAAGAGACAAGCTCTTAAATACAAGTTAAGGGGGAGGGGGGAGGGGCTTATCTGAATGTGGTAGCCAGGGAATGGAACGTGTTGGGGGGGTGGGCGGGGCTAAAAGAGAACCATGGCGCACCGGGCTGCACCTAATACATGAAACTTGAAACCCCGCCAGGACGGGGTCACACATTCCCCGCTGGTCGTCGGCCGCGGGCGGGAATCCAACTTGGGTAGCCGGGTTTGGAGCGCAGCGCGCGAACCACTCCCGAAACCGGAATGCCTTCATCCGGCAGTGGAATTTACAAACAAAAAGGTTGGACGGTGGGGCGATGCAGTATATCCACACAAGTGTGCATCTTGTATAATGCGCTCGTGATTGTGGTGTGTATTTGTGTAGTGTTGCGTCGAATTAGAGGGGCGTCCTGAGCTGTCAGCAAACATCTGGCAGTTCGATATTGGTTAAAGCATGGATCTGCTGAATGTCGAAATCGGTCCAGAGCTTGTGTTGAACCAGTTCTGCTGGTATTGTGCATTCCCAGAAGGCCGTGTTACTTTAAAAAAAAAATTCTGTTGAGGTACAGATATGTGGAGGCGGATTATCCCGCGGATTATCCCGTTATTTTATAACTTACCTTCTCCACAGCGACGCTAAATGGCCGTTTTGTGTTGTACAATCTCATAACTGGAGCAACTGTTGCTGCCGATGTCGCTAATTATACGGCAGTGGTGGTTACTGGAGTCTCGTGGATAATCACGAGACCACGCCAGGCCAGGTCGACTTCCCCCCACCGCACAGCCCGGGACTGCAACGTGGCAGCAGCGTTCCTTCCCAGGGCCACTCCCCACTGAGGTGGCGTCACCTCACCTGTGTGTGTGTGTGTGTTCACCGTAACATCGGGGGTCATGCACACTGCGCGTGACCCCACATTCAAAAGTCGAGGGAGCAACAGCCTACAATACGTGCACAGAAACACAGGGAGCTGCATGTGTACCACCGTGGGAAGTTGCCGACGCGAGCGAAGTATACGTGGAGGCGAGCTCCTGTCAGTCGCGACAGCACCCAGCCTGGCACCGAGAGTGCTGGCTGAACATTATTCTTCCCGGGTCCCAGCAGGCGCCTGGAGATCGGCACCAGCTAATCAGAAGCCGATTTTGGTCCACCAATCGGACCGCTTCGATTTTTTCCACATAATTGTGCTCAACTCTGATCGATTATTAACGTTTCTTGTACGCATTTTCACTGTAGCTGATGTATCGCTAAGGAGAGTGAACTTGGTGGGCCAAAGGGATATTTGGTAGTGCAGGGCCCACTCCAGCACCCCCCTTGTGGGAGCCAGATAGTTGCTTTGCGAGACTTTGAGAGATGGCGACGGATGGGGGCAGGAGGGGGTGCCTTCATCCAGCAGTAGATAGATCTTGGCTCATGATGATGATGGAAGAGACCGAATAAAGTCTCGTATGATTCCATACCGTGACCCTTCATGACCCCGGTCTCCCCCGTGCCTCCTCAGGCCGTCCCTCGATGACGATCTACTGCTGCCCTACCCGGTGGGCTCCCCGCACGGAGCCCGCGTGCCGTTGCGCGTGGTGCGGCAATGTCAACCGGAGACCTATGGCAACGTCACCCACGAGGCGTGGCCTGCTCACCGGCCCGGGCCCGGCGCGGTCCACGGTCACGGTGTTATCACGCACCAGTTCGTCTCCGACATCAAAACTAGCGACGGCGCTAAGAAGGTAGTCGTGGTAGTAGTCTTCTTCATCATGTTCTTTCTTGTGGCACTTGAAAAGCAAGCAGTGTGAGCTTGGAGAAGAAATATCTGGAGTCTCCAGATGGAATCCATTTGCACCTCCCCGGCATTGATCTGTAATGTGAATGATGTTTCCCACGCAGTTTCCCGCCCCTCTGCGCAGTTCGTGTACGGCCACTGGACGGTGGTGGAGGATCCGGCGCGGACCCTGTCGGTGCTGGAGCCGGGAGGAGAGGGCGGGTGCTCGGATTATCGGCGCGAGACGGTGGCGGAGACGGCAGGGACGCGTCGCTGCCTCGTCTCCGCCAACGGCGGCTTCTTCCGCCCGTACACGGGGCGCTGCCTCGGCAACATCGTGAGCGACGGGCACTCCGTGCTCGGTGCCAACGGAGTGAGAAACGCGAATTTCGGCATACGCCGGGACGGCACCATCGTCACCGGGTGAGCATCGCCGCGAGGTTAGGGCTAGCTGCTCATGTCGAGATCAGCGTAGAGCTGTGACTATAGACAGTTGGAATACAAATACAGTTCAGTTTTGATTTGCATAGCGCCTAATGCGACTTCTGATATATGAGCCACCTGGCTATCGCCCGTCACATATTCTGTCAACGTTTATAATTCTTTTTCATGTAATGGACAATGCTAAGATTGTGCGTGTGTGTTAATGTGTGGTTGTTTGCCAAAGGTAATTGATAGCCCTGTCCGGCGCTCGGTAAGGAAAAGAGTTCTCAACTCCTGCATCATAACAAATGCTCGCTCCACGGTTCTGGTACTAACCCAAGGAATTTTTCTCTCTGAGTGTTGGCTTGAAGTGTCTGAGGGACTTGGCACATTGTTTTTTTGCAGCAGCAATAGAAGTGCGATGTCTTGGGTTAGGCCCTGTGTGGAGCATCCTTCTCTACAGCTTTTTCTACTCACTACCTTGTGGATCTTCACCTTCAGATGCCCACGATCTGGATGATTTGGTCCTAGGCTAAGCATTCAATGTCTGTCTGTCCTCATACCATACACATGGATCATTATTCATAACAGTCCCCTGCATCTTCAGACGCCTGCAATAGCGCATGGCAAAAGTTTTCGAGAGTAAATTCTCAGCATGCGGTCTGAGCCAGAAGTCCACACTTGAACTCCGCTTGGGGTATGGTGGTATCTTGCAGGTACCTGTCGGACGACGAGGAAGAGGAGGAACAGGATGGTGCGGAGCAGAGCTCCTGGCTGCAGCTAGTGTCCGGCGTGGTGTGGCTGTTGCGTAACGGCTCCATCTACATCAACGAGAGCCGTGCCGTCGAGTGTGGCGACACCCAGGAGACCGGTGCGGCGCTGTCCCTGCTTGCCCGCCGTGGCGCGTCCCGTGTTCCACGCAGCCCCGGTTTCATCCCCCATGTGTCGTCTGCCTTGCAATGCTTTTCAGCCAAGGTTGAAATTGGTCAATGGCAAGCCGCATTCGTTCTTCCGTATTACTGTACTGTATTTACTGTATTACTGTCTGTTCTTCTACCTCTAACGGGGTGGGGGGGGGGGGGGTTCTGTCACGCTCATGAAGGTTATCCAAGATAAACCAATTTTTTTTCATAAAGTGGCTATTAGGGACCCCCACCCTATTGCAAACCGGCCGAACTTATTCAGGGGTTAAAGTTGAGAAACACTACCCAGAGCAGAGGTATCAAGAATGGCCTATGTGGAGGAGGCTTGTCCAGGTCGCTACTGGGCAGTTGGAGGTACCCACCCTTCAACAACCATGGCATGAGGAGGAGTGATGGTGACAATAAAGAACAAAGCACCGGGTGGCCAAATCCTAGCAAGTCGGGTAGTGGGGAGCGCAGGAGGTACATCTGTGAGTCATCTCAGCCAGTCAATGCATAACACCTGGATCTGTCCTGTGATTTCCTGCCAGCAAGCCTTGGACACTTCTTTAAGTGCATCAAGCCTGGCACAAGCGAATGGCAGTTGTGTGGATGTATATATGTGTGTCTGTAGGTGCTCGCTAGCAGCACTTTGCCGAACCGTCTGCTAAGGCAACACGGTGGGCATCTGTGTCTCTGTTCCGGCAGGCACGTTCGACCGCTTCATTAGCGTGGTGTCGGCACGCACGGCCGTCGGGCACGACCGCGAGGGGCGCGTCGTCCTCGTGCAGATCGACGGCCAAACGGACGCACGCGGGTACGAGCGCGGGTGCAGACGCACACGTGGGACTGCCGCCTCCACTGCTCCCACCGCCACCACCACCACTCCCACCGCCACCACCACCACTGTTCCTACCACCACCATTCTTACCACCACCATTCCTACCACGGCCGCCATCTCTCCCACCACCACCGCCTTCGCTACAGCCATGGTGAATCCGCGGCCTTGATTTAAGAGCTGGGGAGCAGTAGTATAGCAGTTAGCTTGCTACGCTCACAGTGACGATTATCGGAACCGGGTCCTGGGCCTCCACAAGGTCGACTCAGCCTCAAATAAGTACCTGGTGTAAACACCACTTGGGAGACAAAGGCAGCCGGGCGTGATGCTGGCCACCCACCCGCTCGTGCGCCATGCCGGCCTTCATAAGTGGTCGCTTACAGCACCCCAACAGTTTGTTAACCTTATCTGGTGGGTCTTTGTCTTTTATTAAGAGCTGCTCATTGGTTTTCAATTCCATGTGTCGTGTCTGTGCCATCCAGAGTGAACCTGTGGGAGTTCGCCGCCTTCCTGCAGGCGCACGGTGTCATGAACGCCGTGAATCTGGACGGCGGGGGCTCGGCGACACTGGTGCTCAACGGCTCGCTCGCCAACTACCCGTCCGACCACTGGTGTGTGTGTATGTGTGCCTATGTGTACTTCCTGTAAGGCGTTACCACTCTGCATACTTCATGCTGGTCAGTGTGCGTTGGCAAAGGTATGGAGTGTTGGTGTTGGAGCATAGAAGTACAGTACTGCAATGGGTTTTGCTGCCCTTCCCTCTGCTGCCCACAACTTAATCATCGCAAGCCCTGTGCCAATCCGTGCATGGTGATCACCCACCCACGTGCTATGCGGGCTGAGCCCTGATTAGCTTCTCATGAGATCGGGTGGGTCCTGGGTGATTGCGCGATTATAACTTTTTGACAGACATGGAACGGTTCTCCCCTGCCATGATTCTAAGATTTGTCAATATGGCTTTGATTCAAAAATCTATTTAATTTCTCCCTGAGCGGCGCACGTAGAACGTATCATGGCTACGGGTTTTTTAGAGAATCTGAACAGCTTCCACGAACCAGCCGTTTGCACGAGGAATTAAAAACACAATGGGTTGTTACCCACTCACTATGAACAGTCGACCCCATGCTAGCACATCACTTCTCTTTCAAAAGCTCTTACATGCAAACACAATCACAATTTTACAATACCACCACACACACGGTCCTCTTTGATTGACTGTCGCGTCATGATGTCCCCGCGTGCGTGCGCGCGCGTGTGTGTGTGCAGTGCGGAAGACCCCATGTGGCGTTGCGCGCGCCACGTCTCCACTGTGCTGTGCGTGCATGAGCCGGCGTGTGCGCCGCCTGGGTGCGGCGAGCACGGCGAGTGTGTGGCCGGGCTGTGCCGGTGCCGGCGCGGCTGGGTGGGCGCTGCGTGCGACGCGCTGCTCTGCGGCGCCGGCAACTGCAGCGGCCGTGGCATTTGCACGAAAGGTACCGCCCGGCCCGGTGCTCGGTGGAGGCTCCCTTAACGTGCCCGTCTGCATTGGCGGGAGTGATGTTGTGAATGCCTGTGGCCAAATTGAGATGGAGCGGTGACGCATTTGTTATTGCGCCGCCCTATGAACCCAGTGGCCTGAGTTTGAATCCCGGTCCAAATTAACATCGGTGGCGAGTGTTACGTCCTCCTCCCCCGCTTCATCAACCCGCACTGACCAACCTGGTGAGGAATGGTCATATAACCACACGCACCACCGATTAACACGGTTGGCTACGTACGTTGCGAAAGAAGTTCAGCATCAATAAATACAATAACCCTTGAAACCCGAATGGCATGCGATGACCCTCAGCCAGCAGTGGATTGACAGTAAGGGCAGCACATGTACGTGATTGGGTAGTGAGCACGTTAGCCTGCAGTAGGCCCATAATAAACACATTACGCACTGCCCGGCCAGGTGCTGATGTAATACCTGTGCACGTGTGTGTGGATGTGTGTGCGTGTGTCCCGGCAGATGGCTGTGTTTGTGACGCCGGGTGGATGGGTGAAAACTGCACAACCGGTAAGCGCTGCTGCTGTTGGTGCTGCTGCTGCTGTGGGGGGCACAGGTGATGTATCGACCAGTCATCTCAGTCAGTCGACCCATGGCACCTGGGTCTGTCCCGTGACCTCCTGACACTTCACATGGCCTTTACGTGCACATAAGCGGCATCGTGACGTCACCGCCACTTAGTGGTGATGGCGGTTGTTGTTGCTGCTGCTAGTAATGGGATTTACGGCCGTGTTTGTGCCATCGAGAGAGGGTTTTTGCTTTGGTTTGGTTGTACCTGGAAGAAACCTGAACTGATGAAATCATTCCTCACACGGAGTGAAGAAAGCACTCCAGATCGATGCAGTCAGCTCTTGTGTGGCGGTGCAGAGTGGATCGTTAAATTGAGATGGATAAATGATGGCCGAGTGTGGTGGTGATGATGATTATGTCGTCCCCGCTGTGCGCCAGATTGCCCCAAGGGATGGTTCGGGGGCGGCTGTGCCCAGCGGTGCGCGTGTGCGCACGGCGCGACCTGTGACCCTGTGAGCGGGCGCTGCGGTTGTGCGCGTGGGTTCCACGGCGCCCACTGTGACGCAGGTAGCGCTGCACTCTCGCCCCAACACCACCTTACACCGCACCCCAACACCACCCTACACCTGCACCCCAACACCACCCTACACCGCACCCCAACACCACCCTACACCGCACCCCAACACCACCCTACACCGCACCCCAACACCACCCTGCACACGGTCCCCTCTTCCTCGATCCAGCCTCTCATCTTCACGCAAACCGCAACTACTCGATCTAGAGGCAAGTCGGTCATAGGCTAAGAAGAAGAGGAGGTCTTGAGCTTGGACCTGAACAGGGACTTCACAGCATGGAAGGCTGATTGAGTGTGTGAAGGACAGTAGAGTGAGACGAGTGGGAAGAGATAAGGGAGTGTGTGGAGGAGAGTAGAGTGAGATGAGTAGGGAGAGATAAGGGAGGGTGTGGAGGAGAGTAGAGTGAGATGAGAGGTAGAAGAGTGTGTGGAGGAGGGGAGTGGAGTGAAATGAGAGGGGAGAGGTGAGCAGGGGTGAGTCCGTGGATGATGTTGAAGGCGGCGAGTGCAATCTTCATATTAATCCAGCATTGGATTGGTGACGCCTCTGCAGGGGAGGAGTCTGGCAGCGGCGTTTTCGACCGTGTGGAGTTCGGAGAGGAGGCCTTTGAGGCCACGCTGCTCTCACGACGCAGGACACTGACTTCCTCTCTGCACACTTTTTTACGGCAGCGGTTTTTGTAAAATTATCAACAACTCACCGAGTGTGTTAAACAACTTGATTCATATACCCTTACCTGTCCCCCCCCCACTCCCATGCCCTGCAGAGTGCCCTCCGGGCCTGCACGGCTCTGGCTGCACCCTCGAGTGCAACTGCAGCCACAGCTGCACGTGCGACGCTGTCACCGGCAACTGCACCGACGACGCCCTCCCCAGCAGCATCAGCAAAGGTGGCGGCCCCGGCAAGGCCCCGTTAGGGGGGAGCAGGAGCCTTCGTGTGACCACCCCTCCGGCCACACGTGGGCCCCCACTCCACCAGGAGAAGGGGTGACGACGATGGCGACGATGGCATCGCCATTGACCAGCGCTGTGACGTGGCCGAGCGATAGCGCGTTCGCCGCTTGTTACAGCGGTTCGAGACCAGTGGCCACCCTGGTGTAATACTGCGACGGGTGTATTAACGGTTAACAAACTACGGTGCCGTCTGCTTCACGGCAGACGTGAAAGACCCGACGGGGCTGTTCGGACTTTGCCAACTTTCAAAAGATTGCTCGCAATTGACTTAAACCACACGGTAACGTCATACCCCAATGGCAGACTAATACCCATCTGTGAAACACAGGCACCTGTGTGGTAGTCTCGTGTTATGAGCCAAATGTACTTAACCGTCGTTGATTGAATTTAACTTGCCACGGGTGGTTGGTTGGGTTAACTCGTAGTGGCTCGCTGTGCTGTGCTCCCCCTGCAGTGTGCTCCTGCCTGGCGCAGCGTGCGGTGCGGCAGGGCGCGGCCGCCAGCCTCTCGCGTCTCGCTACGGAGTAAGTGCCGCTGCGGCGGCGCCGCGGATCCCCGCACTCGACATCGCAGCATCGAGACATCGGCGCTCGTCTCGCGTGTACAAACCCTGCAGAGCCAGTGGTGGAAATTCCACATTCCTATGGCGCGGTCGAGTATATCTATAGGAAAGCCACTTGATTTCCCCACAAAGTGGTGCTCGTTTCATTGACCCTAGGAGAGAGATGGTGGACTGAGTGAGCAGCGAAGCAGGATATGACCTCACGCCCATCCGATTGGGAGCCGCTCGCTCTGCCGCTGAGCTCCCTGCTGCTCCCCATTGTATTAAATGCATGTGTCCATAATTCCGCTTAGAATTTGAAAATGAAAGGGAGAAAAAAGTGATTTGTGATACTTCACCATGCTGGTTAGTTCATGTTGGTGAAGGGGGCTGGGGTAGATGGTGCTTGGGACCAGTTGAGGTATTGCCACTGAGGTTAGCCTTGTCCGGGAATCGAACTCGGGTAACTGTTTTCATAACACAGTGCACTAACCCACTGCGCCATCACTACTCCGCTCTCCTTAATCCTTTTGCCAACATCATTGTCATGTGTCCCACCTCGTTAGCGTCGATGGGGATTAATGCATTTCCACCATGAAGCCGGTATCATTGCCTTCCTCAGCCTCCACAAACTCCAGCCACTGTCTCCATAAACCGGTCCTAAAGATCTTGGATGCTTTTCGCCATCTAACATTGAGCCATGTGGCAGAAGAGGAGATCCTGCTAGATCTCCTACGCCTGTGTCTGTCACCCTGGGTTCCCGTCTCCCCCAGCTCCGACTTCCTTCCACTTGAGCGCTCTGCATTGCCCAAGTACGGGGGGGGGGGGGGGGGGGGTGGCATCCCGTGCCGGGAACAAGCCCAGCACAGGGCCCGGCCGCTGGCTGCTTGTCCTTCACTTTGTCTGCTGGGGCCGTGAATGCATTTGTGAAAGTAAAGGTGCAGACCCTGCGGTTGCTTGCTCACACCACTGCTACAAGAAGGATGTGCACTACTTTGGCCTATTCTGCCACGATGGTCAGGCATCTTGGGCGTACCCACACTTTACCCCACCACTTGCGACTTGATGATCACCTGACTGATTCATACTGCTGGGTGGACGGAGTTGGTGGAGGGAATTTAAGAAATGTCCCCCCTTGTCTGAACTGCCGCGCCGGGACATGCAACCGGCCCGACACGCGATGATCTAATTCCTCCCCTCGCCGTTCCGTCCCTCCGCCCAGCCCCTGGTTCGTCTCCTCCGCGCTGGCCGTCCTGGCGGCGCTGCTGGTGCTGGGAAACGTGCTGCAGTGGTTGGGGCCATCCCGGTGTCGGCGAGCACGCGGGCCTGGGCGCTACGAGTACCACGCGCTGGTGCCCACCGCCAACGGCCGCCAGGCCCGCGAGGAGGAGGTCAACACAGGCGACGACGACGACGATGACGAGGTGGAGGCCTCCGTGGTGTCGCTTACGGGACCGCCAGGGGTCACGTAGAGGTCGGTTACATTGGGAGAGGGCAGGTGAGCGGGGCGGTCACATGGTGCTGAGGTAGGGTCGCGCATTTGCTGCTGATTGATGAAGTTCGTGGATTGAACCCAGTAGTAGGTGGTTTCCTGCTTGAATGAGCATTGAGGCTGTGCTCATCTTCTGTTTACAACCCTGAGCCTGTGGTGTAAATTCTACATTCCTATGGCAGGGGTGAGGCTATCCATATGGTTGTATTAATCGTGAACACGCAGTGTACTTCACGATGGACGTTAAAGTTCCCGTGAACGTTATTCAACAAAAGATGAGGCTGTGTGTGGCAGCTCCGCCATTCGAACTCGCCAAGTTTGGTAACTTACTCGCAGTTGAGGTCGTGTTGCCACGTGGCAAGATCGCTGCATGCCAGCACACCAATGCCCACTTGCTGCCTGGTGCTATGCCCACCTTTTGCTGCGCAGGAACAGATGGTGGCGGAGGGTGGTCCCCCTTGGTGCTGTATAAACGTCACGCGTTGACGATGCCTGCAATTTTATTGGAGGTTGCCTGCCCAGTTGATTACCAGTTAGGGATGGCTGATTTAGATTTGGCCAGATTTTAGCGACAGCCATTGACATTTGCCATCGACGATCACTCTTGTTAAGTAGCCCTGGTTTAGCGCGGCCTTCAGCTCCGTCAGATGATGGAATAGCGCACTAGGCCACGGCAGCTCCGTACCAGTTATGTCTTCCGGACTCGCATTTCCATGCCAATGGGGGGATGCCATGGTCTGTGCGGGAAGTGCACGAGTCGTGGGCGGAGCGGTCGCGAGGGCGATTGCGCGTTCCGCGAGCGCGCTGCGGGTATTAATTTTGTGGGATGTGGGAGCCGGGCGTTGCGTCCCCCTTCATGCGTGCGCAGAGCCTTCCCTGCGGCTCTCGCGCCATGCGACGCGGGAAGAGGTGGCGACGGATGTGTTGAGGTGCAATTCTTAACTGTGAACGACTCGCCGCCGTTTACAATCGGTTTAATATAATTGTGCGGCATGCTGTGACGTCAACGGGTCGGGTCTGTGGCCGGCAGGCAGAAGCGTTCGTTTGTTTGATTTTCGTTTCCCAATGATGTTCCCCGGCCGGTTGTGTCGCAACACTTTATTGATCTACGCACATTGCTCATCTCTTGGGACTACGAGCCAAGGAAGGCTGGGCTGGGCGGATTCCGGGGGACGAGCAACACGGGGACCAAGCGTCTGCTGCTGTTGTGTTGGCAAGTGCCTCGTGGTTTGTCCGACGGTGGAACTCGCTGCATCCGTGGAAGCGTTTCACGGGCCGTGATGAAATAAACGTTCCGGCGCAGGACGTCGCATTGTCGTCGATTTTGCCGGGCGGTGAGTGGATGACGAAGTATGTATGTAGAACTTCTTTCACACCGTACGTGGAGGTGCGGGGAAAGTGTGTTACTGTGAGCCTCAGTGGGTTTAGCACAGAGTGGATGAGCAAACCACCGATTGGAGGATAGAGCTGCCGTAGGTGAGAGGTGATGCAGGCGTGGATGTCTCGATGGAACATCCGGATGGGATGAATCGGAGTAGAGTCCACTCCTCCCCTCTCGACGACTCCATTTGGCACATCTCGAAAGGCTCCGGGGCACCGAGCCAGCCACTTTAGTACCGACCGCGCGGGTCAACGAGCACAGCGGTTGAATATCAAAGTGTTTTGTGGAGCTCCGTGTTTATATTGGGGGGGCTTTTGTACGCCACGATTGGTCCCGAGTGGCACTCGCGTGCACATCCGCCAGCAAAACAACAGTAGGTATTTGTTTCAAAGCCAAGGGACTTTGATCCAGGTTGACACTCGGTGCATAACAGCTACAATTTGTTCAAAATCAATGCATCTTCCTCTGCTTAATTGGACATGGATGGGTGACCATGCATAACAGGTACTGCAGGGATTCGTGGACAGCAGAGGGTGATACAGCAAAATCATTTGACCTGTACTTCTGTGCTCGCGTTTAAGCTGCCGACCTGCGCTGACCAGCGTGGTCAAAAATCGTCCCCACGACCCACACAGCATGCACAGGAGTGGAGTGACAATTTTGTACGCATTTAATTGGCAAAAGAAGCCAATTCGTTGAATCACAGAAATTACACGATCATAAGAATGCCCTTTAAAGACTGCATGTGATGCAACCGTAATGGAGGATAATTAATCCTTGCATGGTGGCGGTATTAACCGTTGATATGCCAAATTTAAGACTATCTGGTAACCAGTTTTTTTATTATCAGGGCAGCACATTGTGCAGTCTTCAACTCTTATTTGCTCCATCTCCCTTTGTTCTGGTGCCATGAAGGACCATTGCCCGAAACGTCACCTTGAGAGATATTCTCTTAAGTCACAGTATTGTTGATGCACCACAGAGGGTCACACAGGGCCAGGGTAATGCTTGCACACAGCCCTCCGTCGAACCGGAAGAGAAGCAGAGGGATTGGCGTCCAGTGTGAGGCAAGCATGTTTATTTCATTTGTTTACTTAAATATCAAATCCCTTCGGCTTGCACAAACAGTTTACAGATATGACACTACAGTGATGCACAAAGATTGTTGTAAAATAATGGTCCTTGATGAGGAGGGTGGGAAGAAGAGGGTCGGTGTGAAGTGACAACACCCTGGCATTTGCGGCGAAGCGAGAAGGCACAACCACAAACAGAGAAGACACAAACTCTCCAATGTGTTTTCGGGTGGTACTGCATGTTCCGGCATCGTGTCCGACGTTTCGCCCACGTGCAGGAGCAGCTCCCAGCACGCGGAGCAATACGTTGGGACACCGTGCCGACCGACGCACAATGCAGCCCATGAACACATCGGAGCTACACAGCAGCATTGTGAACACCTACCGCAGTAGGGACACGGCAAGCCCGAGCAATCGCTTACAGCGGTGGAATTTCACATTGTCACCGGAGTCCAGAGGGTTCTCATCCCGCGCTCACTGAAGGCTTTCATCCATCGCCTCTCCCCAACCCGACCACCATCACTCGGCTCTCCTTAAACCGCACAAATCGAACGTCATTCCGAATTGCAGCAACTGTGGTGATCTCAACCAGTAGCCGATGTCTGTATGCAGGTAGTATGCGTCAGGGATGCAATGATGCAGATTTCAAAATCAATTGATTTTCTCACGATATGTGCATTGATTTGTAGAAGTACCGACAGTTACCTCGCCTAATCATGAGGATTCAATCGCAAGGGGAGGCGGAATGGTTACACAGCTCCGAGTTCGCATTAAACATCTTCGTCGGGGTTTACGCGCAGGTATAGGGGACAATCGTGCAACATTTGAAAAACCATGACCCTGGGACAGAATTATTTCAGTTCAAGCTGCTGCAGGACTCGACACGCGCCATTCGCACACTCGAGCGACCGATGTACACTTACGGCAAACGAAACAAACAAGGAGACACCAATTCTGCCAACACTAGAGCTTGCGCAGAGTTACGCTGCTACGAGCACAGCCTCATACAGAGTGGACACAGTCGCAAGGGCCGGCAGAAGGAATGTACAAAACGCCATTTCCCTTGAAGCGGTCACGTCTTCCGGAGGCCACCTCAGAGGTCCTTGCCGGGGTCGGCCAGGTAGAAGTGGTACATGACGAGTATGACGAAGATGCTCACCACTGGTACCAGCCAGTTTGTCCACGACCTGATCACAGAGTCGGAAGGGGTCAGGAGAGACTGCTTGGTCAACCCACTGATACAATGACGAAGCCTCACCGTTCGGAAAAATAATGGTGAGTGGCACATGGGGTGGTGTGGGACTCGTACCCTGCTTTCAGCCCGCCTGTCGTAGTGATGAATATGTCCTGGAAGAGATGGGGGTGACTGTCAGCATCGCATGACCAACAATAGAAATTTCAGTGGCTGCATCTTACGACTTTACAGCATTGGTCCTGGTAGCAGCATTGGCTGTGGTGGGGCCACCACGATACAGCCAAGAACCTCGCAAGGATTCACAGCTAAGCTACTGCGCTCGTGACAGCGCGCTTCGTTAATATCAGATTATAATCTGATATTAACGATAATAATTCAATTATAATTCATAATTATGAACAATGTCCTCTATTTACTCATTAAAATCTCAGTGAGTCTCAAGATTAATTTTCAGAAGAATCCTGCTTCAGGATATTCAGTCAATTCCGTTAATGAGCATTTGGTTTAGTGTGGGAGGACACTCGGGTTCCTCGGGGAAAATGCAACACATTCAATCCATTGCTGTTGGGTCATCTTCTGGCCACCTCACTGCCCAAGCAATGCAACAGCTGGTATTCCCAGGTAGTCCCCATCCAAGTCCTATCCAGGCTCAGGCCTGCTTAGCTTCAAACATCAGTCACTGGTAAGCATATTCTTGTTTTCAGTAACGTGAAGGCGAGTGCAGAACCCGGCCGTTATACGTACCTTGGTTTCTGTATTTTTCCTCTCGTCCTGGAAAGAGACAGAGCTCACATCAGCATGTGCGGTTTAAATATCACGTCTTGAAGTGATCACCCCCTGCATCGCCGCGAGCGGAAGGTGGTCTGTGCTAGGGCGCCAGGACCTGACACGCCGTGCCGCCGTGGTTGGTGGGGACCGGGTGGGGGCCGGGTGGGGGCTGGGTGGGGGCTGGGTGGGGGCTGGGTGGAGGCCGGGTGGGGGCAGGAGCGTGGAGGAGGTGGCAGGGAACCAAAACCACGCTCGGTGCTGGACCCCCCCTTGCAGGATCCACTCCAGTTTCCGTGAAGCGAAATCTGATGCCTTGGTTGGGGTGTCAGTGGGCTAATGTTTCCACTTATTGTAATAACTGTAACCCTTGTACAATGGGTGCCTCAGCAGGTGTCGGGCGGCTCAGAGGTCATAGATGGCACCACTGAGCCTGGGTTGGAATCTGCCACAGGTGATTAAACCGGCTTCTCAAGTGCTGTTGCTATTCGTAATCCTTGTTTATTCAGGAGTGACTTGATAGCCTCGGATATGCCATCAATGACCGCACACACAAAAACCCATCACATTCAATTAGTTTTTGTAATAAAAACTGCTGTTTGTGGCAGGGCATCTGAGAAAGAGCTCACCCCTACCGTGTGAACCAGTGATCACCTGAAGACATCTCAAAAGTCTCGGCCCAGTCGCCAATGACTGAACGAAAAAAAAACTTCTCATTAAATTTCGATTTGTACTTAATCTGGCTAAATTACAGCCCTGAGAATAAAAATATCAGTTTGCCTGTTATGCAACGAACACTAAGTCTCATATGCAGACCTCGTGGGAAATTGCTGCTCCCCAGTGTGTGGAGCAGATATCACTTGAAGTGATCTCATACATAGCACTGTGATATCTGCTTCCACGAAGTGTTCTATAACAGAGGTTTACGCTGATGTCCAAGCAGTACACTGTAATAATTGTCTCAGAAAATTATGCTGGGAATGCAATTGGGATAAACCGGGAAGCAAGTTTTTTTTTGTACTAAAATAAAGAGGAATTCAAATTTCCCGCTGAGTCAGAGACCCACAATTCGTTTTGAGGTTGCATCACTCAGAAGTCACGGGGGTGGTGAATGGCTGCGCTTCACGCGTGCCAGCAACACGACAGAGCGCGCATGACCGCCCGGCCCTTCCCCGCTGCCGCCAGGGTTATCCCGACTGCTCAAGCTCCCTGTGGGTTCCGATGCCCAGACTCATCATCCCCCCCTGCCACCCCCCCAACGTCATCACTCGCGCGCGTCGGTCGCGCCGTGGGTGGAAATGCGCCGGTGTTGCAATCGGAAAAGGTTGCGAGCTCGAATCCTGCCTGAGAATCGACTGAGCCCCCTTTCGTCCCTCTTGTCTTTGGTAAAAATTTAAATAAGTACCGCTTTGTGGGCAGTGGTTAACATAGACTTGTACCTGACACAGGTCAATTCCACTAGCAATGCCAAAGTCCACAATCGACTTCGAACTGGAAACAAGAAGTGAGGAGCCACTCCTTTTATGTTAATACAATTGTGTCAGACAAAGGCAACTCGGTAAAAATGTTCTCATTCATGTAGAGTAGACTGAATACCTACAGAGTAAGTAATTGCTTGCCCAGTGGGCTGCTTTAGTATCACAGCACTGAGCCAACACCTCTGAACCTTGGTTCAATCTCAGACATTACCCACCCCCCCATTCATTCTCTTTCGCTTGCTGCCACCCGACGGTTACGCAACTGCCCCAGTGTCAAGAGTGACCGCTGGACCCGTCCACTCCCCGTGGCAGGCCCCCACGTACCGGGTGAAGGTGACCGACGAGGTATTGCGGCAGGAGCTCCCGCGCGTCCCGCGAGTGGCCCACGTCCTCGAAGGACTCGGTTCCGTCTCCTCCCGCCTGCTCCAGGAGAACCTCCTCCCCGCCTGGGTGCTGCGGGGAATTGGCGGGTGGGAGTCCCTTAATCACTGCCGTTGTGTAGTGACACACTCCTCTGGGTAAGAGGAGCCCAGATCCCTGGATTTTTAGTTAAGGTAGCGGAGTCCTTGGCCCCTCTCTGGGGTAAGGGGACCCTCTGGCAGACAAAACTCCGAGACTCTAGGGTAAGGAAACCCTTGAATACTGATTTGTATATGAGGTGGGGGAACCCAGCTCTTGCGGAAGGGACCCCTGGGTGGACGCCCGCGTGTATAAAGAGACCCTCCCAGCGCTTTGGGTCTTGGAGCCCCTGTGTGTCGTGACCCCTGTCTAGGGAGACCCGTCTACTCTTAAGATTCCTGTGAAATATAACTCACGAGCTCTGGAACGCCTGCATACAGGAACCCCGTTTAAGGGGACGGCTGTACAGAGACCCCCTGTGTGTGGAAACCGCCGAGGGAGACCCCTGATCTCTGGAATACAATTCTAGAGGCATGTGCGATAAACCCCTCTGTGTGTGTGTGGAGACTCCTGTACTGCCGAGCTCAGGAGAAACCCCCGGGCTCGGGAGAGAACCCCGAGCTCGGGAGAGACCCACGGGCCCAGGAGAGACTCCCGGGCTCGGGAGAGACCCCGGGGCTCGGGAGAGACCCCCGGGGTTCAGGAGTGACCCCCGGGCTCGGGAGAGACCCCCGAGATCAGGAGAGACCCCCGAGATCAGGAGAGAACCCCGGGGCTCGGGAGAGACCCCGGGGCTCGGGAGAGACCCCCGGGGCTCGGGAGAGACCCCCGGGATTCAGGAGAGACCGCAGTATTCTGAGATCTCCTCGCGACTGACACCGCCCTGGGTCGCGCCGCGCGCTCCGGACGCGGGAGGGACCCCCGCCCGCCCGCTTGCCCGCAGCCTTCCTCACCACCCCGCAGGCGCCTCACCTGGTCGAGGAAGGAGCTGACGTCGTAGACGTTGTCGTGCAGGATGATCCAGGTGCCGCTCGCCGTGTCGTTGTGGAGCTTCACGTCGGCGCGGCGGTAGAGCGGCAGCCGCGGCGCCGCGTCCTCCTGCTGCTGTTCCTCGCACGCCGCCATGACAGTGGGGAGGGGGAGGGGGCAACGAAGGGGGCGGGGTCACCGCGCGTGACGTCACCGCGACGGGGCCTCGCGCGCGGAGAAGTTCTCACGGAACGCGATTTGTTAATCGCCGCCCCGCCCCCAACTGTTTATATTCCGTCTCACGTGAATGCTCGTTGTGTATGCGGGGGATGAATGGCAACGTCGCTTGAGCAGGGAGCCGTGTGGTTTGTGCTGTTCTTCCGTTGAAGGAGCGCACAAGACAGCGAGGTTTCTATAATCTGTATGGTCCACGCACCCACAATAGGCCTGACGGAGGACCACCGTGAGCAAGCACAACGAGCAAAGTCAACACCACTGTGGTCTTAATATGCAACGTTCCGCGCAACGACCCTTCTTCAGAGCACCGAGAAACCAGGCGGACGGCGTCCCCTCTACGCCTGTTGCACGACTAAGGCCGCCAAGTTGGCCAGCGTGCGGGGTGCGCTGTGGGGACACAACAGGCGGAGGAGCCTCGATTCAGAACGGGTGGCGGGGACTTTAGTCCATCGGATTAACTTTGTTGGTGCCACCGCTGGGGGATGCGGGATTTCAATTAACTTTATTGGTCGCGCCGCTATCCCCACGACCCCACCTCGGAAATGGAATGAACTTTATTGATCGCAGCTGCTATCCCAATATCAGAAATGGAATGAACTTAAATTTGTATTTAAAGCTTTTGTAACTGGAGGGATTCATATTCTTGGTTATTTCGGTAAAGCCAAAATAATAATAAGAAAAAAAATTCTCACGACGTTTCGACTGCAACACAAGCAATCATCATCAGGTGTGAAATCCAGAGCAAGACAATTTGTGGATTTCACACCTGATGATGATTGCTTGTGTTGCCGTTGAAACGTCGTGAGAATTTTTATTGTTTTATATTTTTATTATTTCCCTTCTACGTGACTTACCGAAAGAACCAAGAATATAAAATGATGATTCCTTGCAGTCACGAAAGCTTCAAATCTAGAATATAAAATGAACTTTATTGTCACACTGTTATCCCCACTTCGGCAATGGAATGAACTTTATTGATCGCGCCGCTCACGTGACGTCGGAATAACTTTATTGCTCCGTCCCGCCGCCGTTTGAAGATTTCGCGCGACTTCTGAACGAGACGTGAGGGGCAGACGGAGGAGAGGGAGATGAGGAGAATGATGATGATGAGATAACAGGGACGAGGTAAAGAAGACGAGAAGAACAAGGTGCGAGCAAGGCAAGAGACCCCACGAGGAGGAGTAGAGGAGTAGGAGGCGCCATGCAGAGCGCGGATCTCGGGAACAGGGAGCGCGGCCTTCTGTGGCACCGGAGAGCGGCCCCGGCTGCGGACGGGTGAGTCGGAGGCCCTCCCTGCGGGCCTGTGACCCTGGCACGCCGGGGTCTGTGACCCTGGCAGACCGGGGTCTGTGTGGGACGGGCGAGTCGTACCGAGATCTGGTTACCGGTGTTGCTCTGTTGAACTTTATTACAGTAAAGCTGCACAGCACTGACAGGAGACCTGACCGAATGGTGACTGAGAAATGTGTATGGGCTTGCTCTGTGGAGAAGGTGGCAACCCTGTATGAGAGAGAGAGACGAGGTTAGGATCAGGGGTAGAGGCAAGAAGGTGTGAGGTAAACAGGTGGTATGAGGCAGGTGTGAGGAGGAGGTCTTGATATGAGGTGATAAGCTGTTTGTTGTGAGGAGGTGTGAGGTGAGATGTGAAGGAAAGAGGTGGTATGAGGAGATGTTGATGTGAGCTGAGGAAGTGGTGTGTGATTGAGCTGAGGATCGGATATGAGGTGAGGGGGTGTGAGATGGGATGGTGTGAGGTGAGGAGGTGGTGTGTAATTGAGCTGAGGATCGGATGTGAGGTGATGAAGTAGTGTGAAATGTGAGGTGAGGAGATGTGAGATGATGGGATGGTGTGAGGTTGGTGCATGTGCCGTAGCCGGCAGCGGTGTGCCGTAGCCGGCAGCGGTGTGCCGTAGCCGGCAGCGGTGTGCCGTAGCCGGCAGCGGTGTGCCGTAGCCGGCAGCGGTGTGCCGTAGCCGGCAGCGGTGTGCCGTAGCCGGCAGCGGTGTGCCGTAGCCGGCAGCGGTGTGCCGTAGCCGGCAGCGGTGTGCCGTAGCCGGCAGCGGTGTGCCGTAGCCGGCAGCGGTGTGCCGTAGCCGGCAGCGGTGTGCCGTAGCCGGCAGCGGTGTGCCGTAGCCGGCAGCGGTGTGCCGTAGCCGGCAGCGGTGTGCCGTAGCCGGCAGCGGTGTGCCGTAGCCGGCAGCGGTGTGCCGTAGCCGGCAGCGGTGTGCCGTAGCCGGCAGCGGTGTGCCCCACCGTGCCTTGTCCACCGTGCCACTTTGCGTGGTGCGGCGCAGGTCGGTGCTGCGGGTGCTGCGCTCGGTCGAGGGCTCTCACTCGCGCACCGTGAGGTTCCTCCACGCCGCGTTCGACTCCACGGGCGAAGCCTTCGTCGCTGGTGACCACCAGGGCCACGTCTACCTCCTCGACCTCGCACGCAACTCGTGAGCGGACAACTACCCGTCATTACATCTTGTGTTTTTGTGACACGTTGCTGTTCGTGGGAGGGCATGTGGGAAATGCTACCCCCTACTTGAATCGATCTCTCAAAGGCAGCTCTGTGGTATCTGCTTCCATGGGTCATCCTCTAACACGAAGGCTCACACTGCGCTGTGAGGTTTCCAGATGAATTCTCCAACCCGTTACATGATGCCATTAAAACAATTAGAATACGAGCGGGAGAAGAGACGAGGTAAAGCGGGTTTGGTCGCGTGTTGGCGTTGATTTTTGTGAATGACCTGGCGCCACATTTGTCGCGCGGTGCGCAGGTTCCGCCTGGTGCAGCGGACAGGGCTGGCGTGCACAGCGCTGGCGTTCTGTCTGCGCCGGCGCAGCGAGTTCCTGGTGGCGCTGTCAGACTACTCCATCAAGTGCTTCGATGCCGGTGAGCGCCGCGCCGCACCATCGTCCCCGCGTGCATTCGCCCGAGTGTCGCATACCTGTCAACCCCTTATCAGTGCCTACCTTGTTACAGACCAATTCGGACCGTATTGGTTACCCCCGTGCCCTTGTAAATCTCAACGTTCATCCTACAACGTCCCATCACAAACGAGAAACGCGAACAAATAGACAAAAACAAATTTCCCGTCTTGAAACGGCTGTACGCCGTATGGACCTGAAAACACAATTTCCCTGTACAAGAATACTTGATGCAGTAAATTTAGCTGTGACGGTCCCACCTGATGACGGAGACTTGTGTTGCCTTCGAAACGTCGTGATTTATTATTTTATTTCTATTATTACTTCGATTTTTGTTTTTTTTTTGCCTAAGAGTAATACTGTACGGGTAAACCGTATGGGTTGACAAATATGGTGTTGGGTAGCCCTCCTACTGGATAGCAGCTTCACTGAGAGTCTTCCACACATGTACCTGTTCGCGCACAGCCTTTTGTCAATCCACTGCTGGATGAAGGCCTACCCCTGCCGTGCAGGTCACGGGGGTTATTTGACTATTATTCGCGAAACTAATTATTCTGTTTTGCTAAAGGCGGAGAGCGTAGATGTGGGAGCACAACGAGTGTTTCACTGCACCGCCCTCTGCTGTCCATAACGTAGGGTTTCACACAGTTGCTCCGAAATTCTCACACGATCACGACCCTTAATATCCCTCATTGCAACTCCTGAAGACGCGATGGTGTGTGGCGGTGAAAGCCCAGGAGATGGAATGCTCAACACGTGGCTTGACCTGGAAGACCACACTTGTACCTCTTTTCCACTATACAAACGAGGTGCGCCAGGGTAGTGCCGAGCCAGCCTGATACAGCAGCCAGATTATTTTCCCACTGCAGAACAACTAAGTACTCAATGACACAACATACGGCGAATACTATTAACCCCACGCAACACCAGATTCCGATACATTGTTAGGCCAGAGTTTGACGGTGTAGTCCTGGCTCATCTCAGCAAATAGCCAGTGGGAAACTTCCTGTGATGGCCACGCTCTGCTGAGGCTAATTTGTGTCAAGGGGAAAGAAGTATTGGATTACTAGTGCCTGCGAAAACCGATGCGTGAAAGCGATGCGTTTGTGTAAACGCATGCGCGCATTCAAGAGACGAGCGAGCTGGTGAGCTGGATGCGCGGGCACAACTCGGCGGTGAGTTGCATCTCGGTGCACGCATCCGGGCGGCTGGCGCTCACCACGTCCGGAGACACCGCCCAGCTCTGGGACCTCGACACCTTCCAGCGGCGCCGGCGCCTCACCCTCAACAATAATGACACCTTGCAGAAGGTAGCGCTAACGTCACCTCGTAGCCTCGGACTACACCCTGCAGCCCAGGCTTGTAATGATTTGTGGATCAAATATCAATCCTTTTGCTCACAATACAAGTATAAAACTGTGTGTGTGGGAGCTGATTGTTGTCCTCTCTATGTTAATGGTCTCGTTGAATGTGATAGAACAAACGAGACTGATACAGTTGGCTACGTATTGTGCGAAAGAAGTTCAACATATATACATACAGACCGTATTAAGATGAAGGGAAATGGGATGGGGAAGGGTCCATTCAATTTATTTCACCAGGACCCATGCCAACCATGTTATGCTACTGTTTACAACATCAAGGGACCTCTGATTCCAACTGCTCAAGTAAAATGGGAATACACCTTCGAATAAATGGAGTTAGATGGAAAGAATCATCATCAACGTTCTCATCATTCCTTGCACCAGGGCCCATGCCAACCGCGCCAGGCCACTGTAACCCCCGTCGCCTTCGTGAGCATGTGCTTGTGTGCGTGTGACGCTGCGCCAGGTGTTCTTCCTGCCGATGAGCAACACCATCGTCAGCTGTTTGAAGAACGGCTCCGTGTTAGGCTGGGACGGCGACTCGCTCGACTGCCGCTTCCAGCTCCCAGTGCCCCCCACGAGCGCGCGACTCGCCTACCGTGTCTTTGCGGCCACGAGGTTACCACGCCAACCCCCCTTCCCCCACTTTACCGTCGAACCGACACAACCAATTAGTAAGGTTTGTCACGTAAAAAGAACATGCGAATTTGTTACTAGTGCAGCACATCGGTGTGTTGAAGAGCAAAGCAACAACATTTACGTGACAAACCTTACTTATTGGCTGTGTCTGGTGGTGGCGGGTTTAACGACATGTATATTTACGCGATATAACCCACAAAACCTGTATTATGCATTATATTGGTCGCTAAAGCCTATGTGTTGAACTAAATTATCTTAATCTGCGTATTCGTTCAGCCTTGTTAATTTTGTCTGGTCATCGTCACGCTTGATGATTTTTACCCACTCGTTATCATCTAAAATATGAATCACTTTGTTGCCAAATGATTTCGAAAACGAAACTGACGCTGCTGTGCTCGCAGGGACGGGCGGACGCTGGCATGCGGGGGCCGCTCAGGCTGCGTGCACGTGTGGGCGCTGGAGCCGCGCCGTCTCGTCTCCGTGCTGCAGATGCCCCCAGCGGTGCGCGCCGTGCGCCAACTGCACTACTTGAGCGACGCTTTCGACGGCGGGGCCAACCAGGTGGGGCACACGAGACCCGCAGAAGCACAGGAGGAGGAGCGACTTGCCACGCTTTGGAGGGAAATTTTTTTGGAAGCGAATTTTTCACCGAGACTCCTTCTCCTTGTGGCTCACCTCCCTCCCACCCGGCAGGTGCTGGGCGTGCTGGCGCAGGACGGTGTGGCACGCTTCGTGCACGTAGGGACGACGCAGCTGCTCTTCTCGCTGGGCAGTGGCAGCGGCGGTGGGGATGGCGCCCTGAGCTCGCTGGTGGTGTGCCCGGCAGGCCGGAACGTGCTGGGACTCGGCGAGGACGGCGCAATGACCCTGTACAGCATCGCGGCGCTAACCCACGCGCTCAAGCAGGCACGTGGACGCGGGCTCACAGGAGACGCACACACACACACACAGGGCGTGACGATAACCGAATTCTAACACTCCTTGTAAACGATGAGACACTCATCGGACAGAAAATTGCGTGCAGTGTGGAAACAAGAGTGATGGTACGAGTGCAGCCCTTTGTCAATGCACTGCTGGATGAAGGCCTTCCCACGGTATCAGTTTTGACAGTTTGCTTTGACTGTGCTTTACAATCCTGGTCGGTGCGCGTTGATGAAGCACCCAGGACTGGTTCAGATATCACCCACTACTGATGTTGACCGTGGCTGAACGCCGGATTCATAGCCCTCCACTCCCACGTGTAAAACTACATCCACAATGTTACTTCTAGACGGCAAAACGTGTGATCGTAACCCCTGGTTCAGTCCTCCCACCATGCCTTGCATGTCACATGACATACAAAGCCATGTTGCATGCATGTATCAACCTTGTTTCAGTCCACCAGGACTCACAATTATGGCGTTTTTAACACATAGGCTTACGCGACCAATAATTATGCACAATATAGGTTTTAGAATTAAAAAGGAGGATTTCTCCACAAATCTGCCTGTTGCCTGAAGATGCTAGTTGTCATTATTGGCAAAATGTACTCAGATTGTAAATGTTGTGGATTTACTCTCCAACACACTGGTGTGCTGTACTAGTAACGAATTAGTATGTTCTGTTTACGTGACAAACCTTCCTAATTGGGTGGTGGTGGTTTTAACGACACATTTATATTTACGTGATGTAACCCAAAAAAAACCTGTTATGGATAATTGTGGCCTTATTAACTTATACAGCAGCATGCACGATGTAACTGATGAGTTTCTCATCAATTATGGAAAGCATTATAATCGGTTTCTTGTCACCCGTAGGCAGTGCCAAACTGTCCCTCGCTTTACATGGAGAAGCAAGGGCTTCTCCACGTAAAGCTCCTGTGGCACAAGGCGGCCGTAGTAGTAAGCAATTATGTGCTGATGATTCCTAACAAAGATGAACCCGGTATTGTCCTGCTGGTTCCAAAACACAGTACAACCTGGAACTGAATACTTTAGTCCCGTTCTATAAGGAGCTCCCAGTACATGCACTGAAATATGGGACATCACGCTGGGCAACACGCGGTGCAACCCGGAAAAGCATCGCATTGGAAAAACGACATCGTGGCAACCCTAGTGGTGAGCAGGGTGGATGGATAGGTGGGGCATCGGCTGACGGCGCCATCTCGGTTCTATCTGCGTGCAGCCGCCTCTGTCACTCGTCAGGGTGGTGCAGGAATCGAAGTCGCGCGGAAAGGTGACGCCCGCCGGTGACGCCCCTCCTACACGGCGCGTCGGCTCGGGGAAAGTGCGGCGGCCCTCCCGGGTACGTGGGGAGGCCGTGGGCACGCGGATGGAACGAGGAGGAGGTGGGCACCAGCATGGGGAGGAGCAGGTGGAGGGGCAGGGGGAGGAAGTGCTGGATCGGAGGCGCCTGCTCGCACTGCTCAAGGGATTCGGGGAGTACCCGGCTAAGTACAGGTCAGGGTTGTTACCTCTGCCCTTTATTGTTATTCATTATCTGTGCTCTGCATTATTTTTTACGTTATCAACTCGTTCGAAATATCAGTTGTATTTAACATGATCTTGTGTGTCTTGAGACATCGCATCGAGTCCTTTGTCAGTCGCCTGCTGGATGAGGTGCTCGTAATGATGATGCTTTTGTCGGTGTTGCCGGCGCAGGTTGTTCATCTGGCGTGCGCTGCTGCGGCTGCCGGAGAACCATGATGTGTACAACGCGCTGGTGGAGAAGGGCACGCACCCCGCGTACGGCGCCCTGCACCGGCACTACCCCGTGCGCTCGCATAAGCTGCTGCGCGGCCTGCAGAGGTGCGTCCCACCCGCCGGTGGCAAACAGCGGCACGCATGTTGGGATTATGACTGGCTTACATTTACTGTCATTCACAGGACCAGTTAAGATAAAACGTTACTCTCCACTGATGTTAGCCACAGCCGGGAATGGAACGTGGGTCGTCGAGTTCATAGCACAGTGGGCTCGCCACTCTACCACCGCTCCACCTCATGACTGACTGGTAGAGTGGTAGATTAATACCAGGGGACTAGGTACATGAACTTTGTCTGTGCTGTGTTTTACACTGCTGGTACAACCATAGTGGTTGTGGTCCCAGCTATGGATTCACACCTGGTGTGTATGAGCATGTTATTTGAGTGTAGCTGCACAATGCTGATGATCTTCAGAAGGCGGAATCTAGCGGGTTCACTCATGTGCATGCGTTCATTTCGTGCGTTATGAACGTGGCGATCCCAGTTCGATTCCCACTCATGGCCTCTGCTTGGTCGACTCAGCCACAAATGAGTACAGTTTCTGGTGTGGTGTGTCAAAATCACCACGGGGGCGTGGTGCTGACCACCCACCCCCTCATCTGCTGTACCGGCCTTCATAGGTGCTCGCTTACAGCACTTGCCCTGACAGTCTGTTAAAGGCTACATGGGGGATCTGTGTTTGTATCTGTGAGCAGGACCCTGTCGGCACTGGCGCACTGGGCGCCCATTTTTGGAGAAACGGAGTTCCTCCCTCTCCTCGCTTTTCCCTTCGTCAAGCTCTTCCAGAACAACCAGCTCGTTTGCTTTGAGGTCCTCGCCACAGTGCTCGGTGAGATAACGACATTTCATGCAGTTGCACAAACAGACGTTATTTTAGCAAGCCAGCCACCCTGTCACATCGTTCACCAGCCATTCAGTTACCCAGATACCCAGTCACACAATTAACATAGCCAATCAGTTACCACCCACCCATCTCATGTGCCTTGCTGGCCTTCAAAGGTGCTCACAAATCACCCTTGCCCCAACAGTCTGTTAAAGGCTACACGGAGGATCTTTGTCTTTGTGTTGCACCGTGGCGCGCTGCAGTGAACTGGTGCAGCCGCTGGTTTGAGTATTTCCCGAACCCCCCTCTGAACGTGCTGGCGTGCGTGGAGAACGCACTGGCGCACCACGACCACCAGCTGCTGCAGCACTTCGTGGACCACGGAGTCACCGCGCAGGTGCAAACGTCATCACTGTCTGCGTTAATAAAACCGATTCAAATCAAGTGTGCGCATGTGCGTTCGCATCTCCAGTGCATGCATGCACGTGTTGCACGTGACGCAGACAGCATTGATCGCTTGGCGCGTTATGTGGGACGTGTGTAACAATTATCGGGTGTGTGCAGCGTGGAATGAGTTAGTATTTCAATGGAAGGAGGAAAGTGGTAAACGCAGAAAGATGTAGCGTGGTGATGGGCCATGACCACTGGAGTTTGGTACACCCTGCCACGTAAAAATAGAAAATAATTATCGCGATATTTGTAGCATGCGTTTTGAGAAAAATAATCGGTAACTCGATGCATCGTTCTGTGTTTGCTAGGCCGTGCAGTCCCTTGAATCTGCGTGTGTGCAGTCTGCTGAGTTTGTGCGAGCGTGTGTGGTAGGTGAGGAGTAGCAGTGTCGCAGCGGTTAGCGCACTGCTCGATGGACCTGGCAACCCGAGTCCTGTTCGCGCTCACGGCGAACATTGGTGACGAATATCTGAACTAATCCTGAGCCTTCCCTTGGTCAACTCTGCCTCAAATGAGTACCTGGCGCAGTTTGTAAATATCAGCATTTTGGGGGACAAAGGCAGCCGGATGTGGTGCTGGCCACCCTCCCTCTCTTATGCCTTGCCAATCTTTGTAAGCGCTCACTAACATGCACCTCCGATTAGCACGGTTGGCTGCGTACGATGCAAAAGAAGTTCAACATACATACGTAAAAGCATTTCACCTCAAAGGTCTGTCCAAGGCTATACGGGGGATCGTTGTTCGGTAGGTGTACGCATGGCCGCTGCTGGAGACGCTCTTCTCGGAGGTGCTCACGAGGGACGAGTGGCTGCGGCTCTTCGACTGGGTGCTCTCGCGGCCACCCGCCTTCCTGCCGGCTGTTGCCGCCGCCTTCTCGTCCTGCGCACGCGGGGCCCTGCTCCGCCTCACGCAGCTCGAGGACTTCCAGGTGAAGGGTCGCTCGCTCGCTCTCGCACCACGACAAGCGTGCTCACACTCGCGCGCTCGTGCACTCATTTTCACGCGTGCGGACGGACACGTGCACGCTCGCACGTTCACACGCGATACGCACTCACCCTCTCACACTCGCTCAAAAGGCAAAGATCCACCCTATAACAGATTATATTTTATTGAGGCGAGTGCTGTTAGCGAGCACCTATAAAGGCAAGTATGCCATAGGAGGGCTTGGGTAGCCAGCACCATGCCCGGTCGCCTTTGATGTTTACATTTTGAGGTTGAATCGACCTAGGGGAGGCCCAGGACCAGTTAAAATATTCACCATGAGCGGGAATCGAATGGCTGTCGGGTTTGTAGCGCAATGCATTCGCTCACTGACACACATTACAAAGCTCCCCCGTATACCCTTAACAGACTGTTGGGGCAAATGCTGTTAGTGAGCACCTATGAAGACTATACTCACACATACACACTCTCACGCACACGCTCTCCCTGTCACCGTCCTCTGCTCAGTTCTTCTTCCACCACCGTGGCGGCGTGGACATTGGGCGCTTGCTGCGCGAAGCCCAGCGGCTGCTGGACACGGCACCCCAGGACGCGCAGCCAGGCCCCGCCGCCGAGGAGCAGTTCCAGCCGCTCCCGCGCGGCCTCTACCCAGTGTTCAACAAGTACCCCGAGAGCGTGGTGCAGTTCCACGCTCGGGAGCGCGACCGCATCTGCGCTCAGGAGCTGGAGTACTTGCGGGAGAAGTGAGTCACCTCCATCTCCTCCGTCTCCCCCCATCTCCAGCCACCGTCATTTTATAGGTGGTAGCCACGATGAGATGGGCAAGAGCTTCACGGTGTTGGCAGGAACCTCAGTCGGTGGCGATTCTCTTGACAGTTTTATTCACAGTTTTAGTCACAAAGCAGTGTTGTATAGCTGGTATTCACACATACAGTTGTTACTTTTGTGAAGCACCATTAGTGGGGGTGATTGGGTATGATTGTGGGGGTGAATGTCATAATGAGTGGTGGTTTTAAGGATGACTGTGGGCGGTGATTGCGTGGGTGACTCGGTGACGTATATGCAAGTCGCTCTGGCCGGCGCATGCTCTCCGCGAACTGGCGGAGGAGGTGGAGGGAGGTGCCTTGTGATGGTTGTGGCGGTGATTTGAGTGACGATTGCCTGGTAGTTACCGTCACGATGGCTGTGTGGGCGACGGAGTGACGTGTGCTCGATTCGCCGCCACCAGGCAGGTTCTGCACGAGCTGGCGGGGGAGGCGGAGCGTCGCCGTGCCGCGGACGAGGCCTGGAGCCAGCAGCAGGCGGAGCTGGTGCTCGCCGAGGAGGGAAAGCGCAAGCAGCTGCAGCTTGAGGAGCAGCGTCTGGTGGAGCAGCGGGCACGGTGACTGCTCCCTTGGCCTCGCACTCAGATACGCACGCTCACACCTGCACGTATACATATACACGTACTCGCACAAATATACCGAGGCACTCCGACTTGCTAACTCGCACATATTCACATATGCAAGCATGCAAGCATTCACAAATATTAACTTACACAATCACACATGCTCACACATGCAATTACACAAACACTAATATAATTAATTCAATCCTATACGTATACACAGACAAAGATCTCACGTATAGCCTTAATATACTTTTGTAGCAAGTGCTGTTAATGAGCACGTAATGAAGGTTGAGCACCTATAAACACACAAACTCACACATACATACACACCAACACCTATCCATTTACACAGTTACTCACATACACAAATATAGCATGCACACTTTTACACGCTCACACTCCCACATGAACACAAGCACCTACACACTTGCACATGTACACACATGATCAAACCAATATACTCACACACCGCAGACGAGTCGTCTTTGGTCAGGGAACTTTTATTGTTCCAACTCACAGCGCACTCGTGGAAGCTTACTATCCGATTCTCCCAAAAAAACCCCAGCATGCGTAACACGACCATTTTTATAACCTCCTCGTTCTAAAACTTTCTTGAAGGTTCCTCAAATCTCCCACTCCTCTCCAACAATCCTGTCCCTTGGTTTCTTCTCCCTCCCTCGCCTGTCCCACAAATCTCTCTCTTCCACGTCCTCATCCAATCCCGTGCTTTTTCCGAGTCCGCCAGTGCGCAAGCAGCCCTTTCATTAATTATTTTAGCAAAGGTGTCCTTACGTGGTCAGTGCCTCACCCCAAAGTGTCTCCACGTGACCCCTGAACATTCTTGGGGACCCACACACGCTCGCAACTCGGCGTGTGGAGGCCACGGGGGCTCTGCGGGCGCGGTGCTGAGCTGCGTGGTGCGCGCGCCCCGTGTCGGCGCAGGCTGGTGGCGATGCGGCGCGAGCTGCGTGTGAAGGAGCTGGCCATGCTGGACGCAACGCGCCGGCGCCACGAGCAGCAGCAGCTGGCGAAGCGCCGCACCGACCTCGCCACGCTCGACCACCACATCGAGCACACGGTGCGCACTGCTGTCACCCCTGGGCCTGGGGACCCCTACCCCATCTCTACCCTGTGGGACCCCCCTCCCTTCCTCACTGGTGCCCTACTCCACTGGGTCCACTACCCCATATCTCCTATCTCATGGCTTCCCTACCCCACTGTGTCCCCTACCCTGTAACTACCCCATGTGACCCCTACTCCACTGGGTCCCCTACACCACTGGGTTCCCTATCTCATGAGTCACCCACCCCATCGTTTCCCCATGGGCCCCTCCCCAACCTCCCCCACCTGTTCACGCCACTATTGGTACTGCCCTGCGTTTCAGACGCGGCTGCGAGACCAGGAGACCGAGGCGGCCATCCAGGAGGTGGAGGTGCGGCGCTTGGAGCTGGAGACCCAGCGGCGGCTCTTTGAGCTGGTGAGTGATTTGATTATTGACAACAATGCCCGTTGACCAGAAACACGACAGCCAACCGGGTCTTGCTTAATTAAGGTGTCAGACATCGCCGATGGAGATATTATTGAAGACTTTTCGTGTCCCTGTAGAGCTCTGTCTGGAGCAGTTGGTCGTTGGCCTGCACGCTTCACATGCGGCGTGTGTATTCTTGGTCCTCAGGACCTGGCCAAAGAACACGAGGCAGTGGACATGCTGGTGCGTGGTGAACTGGACATGCACCGCCGGCGGGCAGGGGAAGAAGGCGTCGACGAGACGCTGACTCGAAGCCGCACGGCGATGGATTTGGAGAAAAACACATCGACCGGACAGGTGGGGTGCCCACGTATTACCACACCATAAATAATTATCATCAAACCCATTGCAGTGTTCTTGCGTTGAATTCCTTGATGTCTCATTCTCCTTTGCTGCTCCATCGTCAGGAACTCCATTCACTCCAGCCATCTGTGCTGTCGAATCGTTGCCTCCGGTCAAGTCCAGGCTTGACTGTCCATGAATGTTTTTATGAGTAATATGTGCCGACTGCTTCTGGATACTGCTACGACATGCAGGCCCATGCACTTACACAGACTCGCATCAAGACCCACAGACCTACATAGACCTACATAGAAATATATTTACAAAGAAACCCACAGTTTCACGTAGAGGCCCGTGCCTCTCTCTAGGGCATACATTTCCACCTTTTCCGCACAGCGTCTTGAGATGCGGCCGTGTTTAGACGCTGTACAACGCATAATTGTAGCAGGCTGTGCACACGAGCCTGGCGACGGCGAGCGGGCTGGCGCAGGACGGCGCGTGGCGAGGGGCGCTGGCGAGCCGTGCCGCCCAGGGCGCTGCGCGGGAGGAGGCGAGGGCCGCGCTGGTGGAGCAGGGAGAGCGCGCGGTGAGGCACGAGCAGAGGCAGCTGCTGGACGCCGCGCAAGCGCTGCACAACAACCGGGTGAGCCCAGCTCCCGGAGCCACCGTGTGTCATGCTGTTCACACCGCCGCCGAGGTTTGCGCGGTTGTGCTGTGCAGCAGCTCTCCAGTGTGTGTTTGGGTTGTACCACGCGTTGTTCGGCGCGATGTCCCGGCGTTTCGCTCCATGTGCCAAGAACGTACACGTGATTTGAAAAAGCTGCCAGCGACTTGCTTTGGGAGCTCGCCTGTTGTTTTGGTGTCACCAATGCTCTGCGTGTCCTGGTCTGTGGGGTGCAGTGGGAGGAGGTGAGGAGGCGCTGGGAAATCCTGGAGGTAGAACCTCCCTCGCATGACCACGTGGCCCAGCTGGGCCCTCGTGATGCTCTCCTGGTGGATGAAGAGAGCACCGACCATCCCATGGGTGAGCGTCCTCGGTGGCCGGCTATAGCCAACTGGCTCCACAGCTGTGGGCACCAGGACCTCTGTCTTCTTACTGCGGAGGGTATGGCGGATGTGGCCGTTCTGCTGGGATAAGAGACGTCCTGTATAGCAGGGCTCTTCAACTGGCGGCCCACGAGCCACATCTGACCCTCGGAGGTTTTGGAGATACGACTCGATGAAGAGATGGAGAATAATGAGATGAATAATAGACAAACAAAACTGCTGAGAGAGCTGGAAAAAATATAAATATTACTGACATAAAAGATTGATAAACATGAGGTGAAAAATTTGAAGAGGTACAAGTGGTGATCACATGTAACGGGTGTTATGATGTCACAGTGCCATGTGACGTCATGACGTCTGTACATGTGACCTGTGATGTTTATGTAACGTGGCCCGCTGGCAAAATATGGATAGAAGTTATCCTCCTCTAGAGCAGCTGGACAGGAACACTCCGATCTCACAATCCCGGTTGTGTCGTGCAGATTACCTGGGCGATGTCGAACGCCGGGTTGCAACGAGCGAGTCTCTGTGGGACAAGCACTTGCCATCGCCCAACCGGCCGCCCACGTGCCTCAACGACCCCTCCAGATCGGATGCCGCCCACCCACAGAGTGTGTATGCGACGTCACCGTTCGCTCGTTACTGATGATGAGCACACGTGTCTGTGTGTACGGAAACCGCCACTGACTAATTCCATAGTTCATTCGCAGCCCATTTGCCAATCCGCGGCCGGATGAAGGCCTCCATGACAGTCATGGGGATTGTTTGACCGTACTTCACACTGGTCAGTGTATGTTGATGGAGGTGCGGGGAACCCCAGCACTGCTTCAGAAATTACTCGCCACTGATGTTAGCCATGGCTGGGAATCAAACTCAGGTCGATGGGTTCATTGCTCACTGCGGTTAACCACTGTTCCACCCCATTTTTTTATCTAAAATTAGATCATTGGGGGTGTAATGGCGTTACATTGGTTAGCAAGCTACATGATCAACCCAGAAACCCAAGTTTTATTCCAGCTACAGCTAACATCAGTGCCAAGTGATATCAAAACCAGACCTGCCCTCCCCCCTTTGCCAACTCGCACTGGCCAGAATGGAGACAATAAAAAAAAATCCATAATTGACATTGGATGAAATTGATAGTATATCATTCCCTTTAAAATTACAATCATACATAGGACCATTGTAAATTTTTACTGAGGTCTCCTAATTTGTGGAACTGCCCATGTGTGCCCATGTTTGTCTGTGCGCGGGCCTGTGCTTGTGCATCTCTGTGCGCCGATGTGTGTGCGTGTGCGTGTATTTGTTTTGTTGTTGTCCATGTGCCCGTGTGTATTTATCCTTGTGTGTGTGTGTGTGCGCGGGTGCCCCGTGTCCCCACGTGTGTGTGTGTATGTGTGGGTCCCCGTATCCCTACGTGTGCCCGTGTGTGTGTGGATCCCCGTGTCCCCACATGTACCCGTGCAGTGAGGGCACACACGGGGCTGCCGTCCCTTGGGCGTGCGGACCGTGATCTGCTGGGGGACGTGCGGGAGCTGCGGCGCCGTCTGGCCGCGCAAGCCCTGGCCGCACCACCCACCCTGGCGCGGCCCGCCGTGTATCGCACTTGACCCGCCGTGTATCGCACGTGACCGAGCTAAGCGATTGTTCCAGGCTGAGCCCTGATCTTGCTCACGACTGCATGGTGTTACCTTTATATGCAGGATTCTGTGGTCGGTAATGTTACCTTCATATATACACGACCATGGCCTTTGTTTTAATCTGTTATTGATTGCACCAGCCTCTGCTCCATTTGTCGATGAGACACGCATGCTTACACACATGCACACACATGCGCACACTCTAAAAACAAAGACTGTAAAGGCAAGTGTTGCTTGCGAGCAGCTATTTGGGCCAGCACTGCATAGGAGATGGTGGTGGGATCAGCACCATACATGTCCGCCTAAATCGAACTCAGGTTTCCAGGTTAGTTGTGCAGTGCGATAACCTCTGTGCCACCACTTCCCACGTACCCACAATAACAACTGCTGTTCTCCACGAAGTTGCGGTGACATCACGGTGCCTGTTCCAGGCAAGGTACACTCTTGAGACCACGTTAAGTGTCCATGGCTCGCTGGCAGGAGGTTACAGGACAGACCCAGGTGCTATGGGTTGACTCAGATGATTGACAGATGCACCACCTGTGACTGCCCAGATCTCAAGTATCTGTGAGCTCACAGTCCAGTCTAGTTAGACCCAGGATGGATTGTGGGCAGGCCAGCCTAAAATTTTCTAAACGGCACATGTTCTTTCTAAGGGGTCCACGTTTCACAAGCACAGAGAAGGGAGGGAATAATTGTGGCCGAGAAAACCCGAAGCTTCGTGTGGAGCGACAGGCCAGGTAGTTGCCACGCAGCATTACGCAGCTGATGAAAAGATACTTCTCGATTGATTTGGAGTGAGTCCCCTTGCCAAACAGGAGTACAAGCACAGAGACAAGACACCTGATAACCCTTACCAAGTATGGCAAATAACACCCTGTGGCAGACGAATGTGACATACTCGTTATCGAAGTGGGCTTGTGTTTAGTGTTGTATTAATGTATGCCTTATTAAATGTAAATTATCTGTCGTGTAAATGGTGTTAATTACAGTTTGAAGTTAAATATTACTTTGATTTCCTCAGCTTTAAGATGTAGCGGGACTTGCAGTGAACTGATGTCCCTTGTGCTATCATTTAAAAGTGTTCTTAATTGAGTTGTGTTGTTTGTGTGACGTGTGTACGAGCTAAGAACTATGTGTTTCCACGATGTACTCACCTGGTGACTTAGCACAAAAATGTGAGCGATATTGTAATGATTTTGTTAATAAATCAGAGGAGAGGCAGGAGAGTGCGTGGAGGAAGATTTGAGGGGAGGTACGAGAGCGCATTCGGTAGCGAAATGAGAAGGGAGACTTCGGTGAATGCGTGGAGGAATTAGGAACCATTTCAATTCCGAAACAATCAAGATGAGACCATGTCAAGGAAAGATTTTGCGAGTGGGCAGTGAAGTTGGGTTCGTGGAGTGAATGGTGATGAAGTGATGGCCATCATTAAGACTGGAGATTATTTTACCAAGATGGAGCAGATATGTTGAGCAGGGGGGGCATGGATGGAACCATTTTATTTTTGATTTTCTGCGTTCTTATTTTCTGGATCCTGTCTCCATAATATTTGGCGATATTTCAAATTAAATTTTGTTGAGGATTGTTCCTTAACCTACCGGTGTGAGTTAGAACAAACATTCGTAAACCATAGCGTAATGTACACTGGAGGTGATGTCCTCGGTTCATACATATTTTTCTGGGTCAATGAACCTAACAAGCCCAGCTGAACTCAAGTTCCGTGGCCGGTTACAATGTCTGCTTCTCAACTGTTTACACTCCATGGCACACTTTCAAGCTTGTTCGATCTTGGCACAACACTCGTATCTGCGAGATAAATTAATGATCCCTTGCTTATCTCCCTAGAGAATTAGGAGATCGAATGGCGCTGCCAAAATCCGTGACAATTGCCTAACGACGCGAGTGGTTTCGTGGCCGTGCGTGTGTGGGTGTCGGTGTTTATTTTCTCAACTGGGGCATGTGCGACCGAGGGCATTGAGAGGGCTGTGGGTGGGGGGCTGACAGCTGTCCGCTGCCGACCTGCGCAAGCGCAACCAATGGAGAGGCGGAGGCGCTGGAGCTGCCACTGAACGGCACACCGGCCGCGAAGCACATCTTCAGATGAATTGCCATTAATTTCGTACTACCTAATTTAATGCCAACTAAGGAACATTTTCAGTTAAAATATTAGGCAACTGACTACACCAAGTGAAATTATTATGTAGTTTGCATAATTGACGTAAGTTAAACATTTTCAATACCATTCGTTATCAACCTACATTTAAATATATGGGACATCTCGACTAATACCGTTGGTTGCGTTTCCCCAACCATGATCCCTACCCAGCATGGTCGCAGGGATACCCCCACCCAGCATGGTCGCCGGGATACCCCCCACCCAGCATGGCCGTCGGGATACCCCCACCCAGCATGGCCGCCGGGATACCCCCACCCACCATGGCCGCCGGGATACCCCCACCCAGCATGGCGGCCGGGATACCCCCACCCAGCATGGCCGTTTTGGGTTTGTGCGCGTCAGGGGCCACCGCTGACGCCTCCCGGCTCGGGCGTCACGGGGAGTTCCCCAGGAAGCCGGGAGAGGCGACGATGGCGGAGTCGAGCGGGCGGGACGAGTGGGACGAGTGCCTGGACGCGGCCCTCGAGGTGGCCCGGCAAGCCGGCGAGGTGAGCGCTTGGGGGGTTCGGGGCGTAGCAGCAATTGTGTGGTACAATCTGGATTTGAAGCTGTGGTACAGATGTGCATGCGCCGGCCCTCTTGTCAATCCACTACAGGGTGAGGACCTCCCCACGCCGTGCGGGTCGTGGAGGGTGGTGGTGGGGGGGGGTTGTATGGACGTTGAACTTCTTTCGCGCCGTACGCAGCCCACCGTCGTGCTAAATCGGAGATGCGGCGTAAGCACGACTGTCGCCCCGTATTGTTGTACAGGGAAATACAGTTTTCATGTCCATACGCGTACGGCCGTTTCAATGCGGGAAAAATAAATATCCTGTTGTCTGTGTTTGTCCCTTGTGATGGCACTTTGTGGGATGAACGTTGAGATTTATTATGGGCACGGGGTGACCAGCAAGGTCTGAGTTGGTCTGTCACAAGGTAGGGCCCTGATAAGGGGTTGACAGGTGTGGGGAAGCACAACAAACCAAAACACAAACAGCAGTTCTAAATAAATTATTTGTCAATTTGATTAACCATACTTCACCACTGCGCTGCGCTGGTCGGCTGCGGGGTCGGTGCAAGCGGGACGCATAGAAGTGCAGTCTAACAACAACGTGCAGTGTATTTTGCCGCACTGCCCTCTGCTGTTCAACAACAGCAGCCGCAGCCGACTTGCTGGACGAAACAGGTGGACTTCTCCACAAATCTGGCTGTCCACCTGATGAAGCTAGTTGTAATTACTGGCGAAACGTCGTACTCAGATTGTAAATGTTGTGGCTTGGTTCTCCAACACACCGGTTAGTGCTGTACTAGTATACTACACTATACACTACACACTAATGCTGTACTAGTGACAAATTGGCATGTTCTGTTTATTTGACAACCCTTACTAGTAGTTGGCTGTGTCGGGTGGTGGCGGGTTTCACGACACATTTATATATTTACGTGAAAAAATATATATTTACCCAAAAAACTACTATTGCTGTACCCACTCGCCTGTACCCATTCAGATGCTGTGAAGGCTCAAAGCCCTGCTGAGCCTCAAGAGATCTGATGAGATCGGGGCGGTCTTGAGCCACTGAATCATGATCGCAGCAGCAGCAGCAAAATCATCATCATCAGCTGTGACTTGTTCATTTAACTTTTCTCAGCAGCATCAGACCAATAATTATCGGCAAGCTTTTCATGGCTCAAAGCATCACCATCAATTACGGGTCGCATGTCTCCTCCGCCGTCCGTCGCGTCAAAACTCATCCACACAGTTTAGTTACAACCACATCATGGGACCTACTTTGCCAGTACCCAAATATGGGAATAGGTTTTTCACCTTTTTTTGCCAGATAAACCCCTATTCTCTTAGTGACAACCACTTGAGCAGTCTGTGCGACCTTCAGCGGAGGAGGAACAGCGCACATCGACACGAATTCACTGTCTCTCTCTCTCAGGTGCAGCCCTCTTAGTCGTGGCCAGCAGCAGATATCGACATTGGCCTCTCGCTCCGGAACGTTTTGCCATCCTCAATAATAAAAGTCACATCATAAGTACGCGTACTTTGTAGGATGGACGTTGAGATTAATGAGGGCACGGGGTGACCAATAAGGTCTGAATTTGTAATAAGGTAGGAGGCACTGATTAGGGGTTGACAGGTATGTCAGCGTCACCATTGGGCACCATTCGTATCGTTGTCACTTTGATCAGCACCGTCATGTTCATCGCTTATTCTGGGAGTCGTCAGCAACGGTGTCATCAGTACAGCCCTCCCTGGCACCACAGTGTTCTGCAGCTGCCATCACCAACCGCCCCACCCCTCCTCCTTCGAGTTGTCGTTTTAAGTTTATTTTTATTTGTGACACGGATAATCCCGTTCAGCCAGTTTCCCGGCTAATTTGCACGGGAGATCCGTGGTGCATGAGCAACAACAGCAGTAACACAATACAAGGAGGTCCATGTTGCAGAGAACGAGTACACGGTCCTTCAGGAATACTGCACAACTAGCAAAACGAAACTACTTAATGGTCGAAAACAAAACACAAGAATAAAAAAAACTGGCGCAAATATAATATGCGAGCAAAAGGTGCCAGAATAGGTTATAGGTCCTACTTCTATTGCGTTTAGTTGTCCTTCCCCCGCACCTCCGATTAGCACGGTTGGCTACGTACGGGTGCGGAACATGCGTACAGGTGCAAGTCGGCTCTCTGTGTTCGTCTTTACAGAGATATAAATACACGCAAATCTTAAAAGGTAGTGAAAGCACGTGAAGGGCAAAGAATAGCAGGCCATGCAGTATTGAAATACGGGACTTATTTATTGGACTTATATTGTACACAAACACTCAGGGGAGGAGCAGACGGTGTGCACCACGCAAGCAAGGATGGCTAGCGAGGTGGACCTCAGGGATCGGATTCTAAACGAACGAAGAGACGGGGAGAAGGCAAGAGTTGGTGGTGCCCATCTCAGGCAAGCTGAGAGGTCGCATTGGATGGCTAGGATGGGGCCCGTCGTAGGAAATAAGGAAAACCACGTGGGTAAAATCGTGACGAGACATGGAAGCGCCGTGGCAGAAACAGAGAAGCAAGCCTCGGATGAGGTGGCTGGAAGTGGTTAGCCAAGGACATGATGGGCTATGGAGTGGATGTGGAGATTATATTCTATTCTTGCGTATGATGTCAGTATGTTCAGGGGCTAAATGCCAATGTCGAGGCCTCCTAGCCACGACGAGAGGGCTTCAGTGTGATATTGCTGTTCCTCCTTTGCAGGAGCGCAGACTGCAGTGGTTTACTATTTGGTCCATAGTGTGGGTCACATGCCCACGGTGAGATGATGACCAATGACAGGAGTGAGTGGAGAAACAGGACCAAGAGGGCAGGCCCCACATGAATGGAGTAAAAATGTCAGGAGCAAGTCAAAGCCACCATCCCACTCATGAACGCTGCACTACTCGTGGCCCGGGTTCTGTGTCTTGGTGCGTGTGCGTGCGTGCGTGTTCAAGGTGGTGCGTGCCGCACTCAAGACCGACAAGGAAGTGCTGACGAAGAGCTCGGAAGCAGACCTCGTCACAGAGACGGATCAAAAAGTCGAAAAACTCATCATTTCATTTCTTCAGCACAAGTTCCCCAGCCACCGGTTCGTATGCCATGGGCCCCAGGGCCCACATGGAGCACACAGCAGGCCCGAGGGCCCACATGTAGCACACCATAGGTCCCAGGGCGCACGTGCAGCACACCACAGGCCCCAGTGCCGACATAGAGCACACCACAGGCCTCAGCTCCCATGCGAAGCAGCCAGCGACCGGGTTTGAGTGATCATGCGTGCAAGGGGATTACTAGATGATTGGATTGGGCCCTCCTATCATGCCTTGCGTGTCACGTGACTTCACCGCACTGAGCGTGTGACGCATACTGCCTTGTTTTAGACTGCCGAGCCTTCAACAGAGTCCACACTGATGTTGTGGCCACAACATTAACTCTTGAGCTGGTGGTTTCAAACAGGACTGTGTGCATTCCACGCTCGGTGTGGTCAAGTCACGTGACATGCAAGGCATGATGGGAGGACAGATCCAACGGTCAAAATTGTGCCTTTTACCAGCTAGAAATCACCTTTTTACACGAAGTATTATCGTGAAATTATTACTTTTATCTGCTGCCAGCCTACGCTCAATTTCCCGTCTGGTTATACAGAAAATGTGAGAAGTTGGTTAAGGTTGGGGTTTGCCGAGCGGCTGGATGGTCAGAAGGTGGCACTACAGGCTTGCTCTGGCTGGGAGACCATCGCAGAGCGTGACATCACATCAAGCCACATCATTGGGCGAGTTCTGGTTTCATACATTGCAAGTGGAGGCTGGGTTGTGGTTACTTGCAGTTGATTCTGAGGTAGTGGTTTCCATCGTGTTCACAATTTAATCTATTGGCTATAACTGCACCACCGTAAATGTGGAAAACAGATTAGGGCACGTTGATTGTCTGTGTCTCTCTCGGTCTCATGGGGAAAATAAAGGATGTGGTCTGGTAGAGTTGTGCAAAATGAAATTCAATTTTAGGAATTCATTCCAGGATTTAAATTTCCAGAAAACTATCGGAACAGTCAACAGCATGGGGTGCATTTGTGCGGGCGTGCGCATCGAACGGGCCACGCCACCACCCGCTTCGTGCGTCATGCCGACCGTAATGCCTCGAAGGGAGCTCGCTCATGACACTTGCCCCGGCAGTCTGTAAAGAGGCTGTACGAGGGGGCTTGTGCCTTTGTGCGATAGGCAGCGATGTTTGGCCTTCCCCCACCCAGCGGTTCTACGAATGCCCGAGATTCATAGATTGCGACTCATTTCAAGCATCGGTTCTGTTCTTTCCAATTTGTAACGTCTCTCGTCTGTTTTCTAACTGTTACCACGTTTCCATGGTCTTGTTCGCACCAATAGATTGAGCGTAACATCAGTCATTCCATTTGCGTATCGGTTGCATCAGTTGTCGTCGATATTTAGGCGCGCTGTTCAATGCGCACATTGTGATTGCAGGAATTTATTTCACTCGGTGGATTAAGGCATCAGTGCATGTCTTGCACACAGTCCCCTTGCAGGGACACATTCGCTCATAAAAGTGCCGAATATATAATTTGTACTGTGTACGTCTGCGATGTCTGAGACAAACATCCCCTGTGCGGCATTTAACAGACTGTTGGAGTAATAGGTGCTGTATGCGAGCGCCTATTACACCGGCATGATATGTGAGGGCGTGGTCCTGGCTACACCCACCCCGTTGCGTGCCAAACAGCCCTGAGCAGGTGCATGCCTTTAGCACTCGCGCCACCAGCCTGGCAAAAGGCCATACCGGGGATCTTAACCAGATCGGTGACACGGACAAGCGGTGGCACGTTTGCCATGTGTTGCAGAGGTTTGCGGTTGGGACCCAGCGGCCGGCCCGGTCAATACTGCGGCAGGTTTATTAACCATAAGTAGGCGCCGTCTACTTCACAGTGGACGTTAAAGATCTCGTTAATTTATTCGAAAACAGAGCAGGCAATGTGTGCCAGCCAGTGTCACGGTGCAACTTTGATCAATTATTTAATCGGGGAAGCCCAATTTGCAACAACGCCCCCTTCTGGCAGACTAACGCCAACTTGCTGCCTGTTGCTGCAAGTGAGCATCTCGTACCACAGGGACAGCTGCCAGCGGGGATCCCCTGGGCTGGACTGCAGCTCGGCATTGGAATGGTTGCGTGGAGCTGTGGTGTAAGGTGCTCTCTGGCGCCGAAACGCTGAGCGCCACTTTACACGCCCCCCGTGTTGCTCGTGCGATGTTTCCATGCGCGTCACGTATTCCGCGACAGCTTCATCGGAGAGGAGTCGGTGGCGGCGGGCGAGGGCTGCCACCTGGAGGACGCCCCGACCTGGATCATCGACCCTGTCGACGGAACCACCAACTTCGTGCACACGTGGGTCTCCTCTCCAGCCACGGCGGCGGCGGTCGGTCGGTCCGGAGGCACGGGGGACGCCGCGGGGGGAGAGAGCCGCGGAGGGCTTCTGCCGGGGTCAATCGGCTAGTCGATGGGTACCGCCACGTTGCCGGGTGGGACATTCCGCGGTTAAATGCCGTCGGTGAGCCACGACTGCTTTGCCCGCGGGCTACGTCCCCCTGACCTTTCATGTAAATACCCCACCCGTCAAAGAGCGTGGAAAACGCCACTCGGACGTCAAAGCCAGCAGCTTCGACAGAAAAAGTTATTGCCATGGCTGGGAAGTGTCGCCGCGGTTCATGAATGCCCCCCGCCTTGGTGTCGCCTCCGTGTTCCAGGTTCCCCTTCGTGGCCGTCTCGATTGGCTTCGCAGTCAAGAAGCAGGTGGGTGGTGTCGTCGGCCGCCCGTTATCGTCCCGTCGCAATCTCTCCCCCGGGCGTGGTCTCTTGAGACAACACGACTCGGGGAGCAGAATCAGAATCTTTATCTAAGCTGAAAGAATTTGATGAAGAAGAATCCAATGAAAAAGAAGCTCTTTTTCACGGACGTGGCTGCCAGGGATGAAACGGGCAACCTCGTTTCATCAATTTGGCCGCTTTCTCGCGAACAGCAACGTAACTTTGTACTCAAGTTATTTTAATCTTGGATCATCTTTACGAGCATTATCGCAGCGCTCCTTCTCAGAAGGCGGAGAGCCAGTCAGCCACAGATCTTGCATAAATGCTTGTGACCGAAGTTGGAGAGGGCTGAAAAGTCACCTGGATTTGCAAAACATATGCCGAGCAGCGTCGCTTGTTGCCGTCTAGCCGCGGGCCTGTGGCCTACGTGCCGGGCACGTCACTCGCCGCTCAACGGCTCTCACCGACAGCACATTGCCGGCGGCGAGTGCCGTGCCGCTATCAATACACCAACGTAAGCCCACACCTCACAGCGGTCTCTACACCTTGCCAACAGTTGCTCAATGTAATAAATCCCAATTTAACGGTTGCCTCATAAACAAGAACTCTGTGTACAAATACAATGGTACACACCCATTACAGCCATTTGTCAACGTTGTCCTTAATCCTAACTATTACCTTTTTGTGACATTAAGAGTGATTATATTATTAGTCATCCCTCTGTCAATCCACTGCTGGATGAAGGCTTCCCCATCAGTCATGGCGGTTGTTTGGCCTAGACTTCACCACGCCAGACAGCTTGTGCATTGAAGGAGGGTGAGAAGGAGGCATTCAGATATCACTCGCCACTGATGCTAGTCATGGCCGGAAATGGAACTCAAGTCACCGGGGTTCATATCGGAATTCACTCACCACCGCGTCACCACTCCCCACCCACCCGTGACATTAACATTGTCGTAAAAACTACTTGGACGTTAATAATCTTGTTTTTGGTGACATGACCCAGTGCATCCAGCGCACCGCCCTGCATTCTTTAGCGGTATAGGTCACACGCATTTGTGCAGTTACGCGGAAGGCAAGGCAGGGTTGGGTGCGCAGGGATAAAAGCACATATCGAGGTGTTGTGTATTATTTATGACAACTGATTTGGGATTCGTCTCGGATCCAACGTGCCTTTCTGAAATGTTTCAAGTTACGTTTTGCCGCGGAGGGTGGAGGCGGGGTGGCAAGTGGCTGCCCGTAATCCAAGCCGTGCCGGGGTGATTGCCTGCCCGGCAGATTTACGGCTCGCAAATATTATCGCCAGAAAAACAAACAGCGCACCATGGCTTGCACGTGCACGCGCGGGCCGCGCACCGTGTGCTCGCTGGACACCGTGTACCCGTCGCGCGTGGGACGCTTGAAACTCAATGCGCCAAAGTGGCACGAGTTATTCCTAATGATTAGCCAATTTGTCTGTGTGCGTGTGTGTGTGCGTGGGCGGCGCCGGTCCTCGCGAACCTAGCTGGAGCTCGGAGTGGTGTACAGCTGCGCCGACGACAAGATGTACTCGGCCCGCCGCGGACGGGGCGCCCGCTGCAACGGCGAGGCGCTGAGCGTCTCCGGCAAGCACGGTAGCAGCCCCCACGGCGCCACTGTGGCAGCCCCATCTCACCGTCGCCTGCGCTGACTCGTGTTGATGTCCCGCTGCTGATGCAGCGGGACATCAACACGCACCCAACCGGGGGTCTGAGGATGCTGGGTGGCACTCTCGTGGTCCTCTCATGCATCGTGCCTCGGTGACCCTTCTTCACCCCCCGTCACCTCCTCTGCCACCTCTCTGGCGTTGTTTCCTCCGTGCCGCTGACCCTGCCGTCAGCCACCGCCCTCTGCAGCGGCGGCGTCTCACCGCGGCGGCGGCGGCGTTAAACCTTTTACGTGTTGAGAAAAACCTGGACGGGAAAAAAATCACCGGCTGGCCTGATGCGCAGAAAGTCCACACGGACGCTGCACTTGAAAATACTTTACACCAGATGGAACAATTGTTTTAATATAAAAAAGTATTAAATACAAAATGTTAAAATCAACCAACACCATAAAGTGAGGCGAGGCAGCAGGTGTAGGGAACGTTCCCCAGGTGAGCGAGGTTCAGTGAGGCCAGAATGTTTAAACTGCGGGAGGAATCCGATGAGCTATGAAGCTCTTTATTGTTTCACAGATGTCCAGTCGGGGCACTGGGTAAGAACGTCACAACAACAAACAACACACAAACACGACGGTAGTGCAAAATACAAGCAAGGTAAACAAGTCACCCAAACAGACAAATTCAACACTAAACCATTCCCATCCTACCAGGCCAAGCCCACTGAGCTATTCACCTACCTTTCAAAAGCAACCTGGCCACAAATGGTAGCTCACCAAAGTGGCTTATCATTTGGACATTTATAGCAATCAAAATAATCAGCAATGGCAGAGAGGCCACCGGCTCTTCACGTTGCAACACCAACAACAACAACCAGCAGCAGCAACACTCTTCAGTTTGATTCAACAGCGAGACACAGAGGATGAATGAAGAGCGGAGGTAGAATGTCTTGTGAACGGGAGCTACAACACAGAGAAGGGGAGGGGTTACAGGTGTGTGTGAGTCAGCCCCCCCCCTTGCCCTCCTCAGTTCCTCCCCCTGATTCCCTCCCTTATCCCCCCTCTCCCTCCCCCCTCAAGCCGACAATAGGCTAACACTCATCCATCAGTGTGCCGGGAGAATCCAGAGAGAGAAGGACGTTTACACATGAGTTTGGATCACAAAGGGTTTTTACAAAGTGCTACGAGGCATTACGTAATGCTGACCCATTCATTAATTCATTAAAGGCAGCCCATGGTTCATTGTGAAACACACAACCCTAAGTGTGTCTGAAAACAATTAACTACTTTCGCAGCTGGTGCGTCCGCTGTGCCATGCACACACGTCACGTGTAACACTTGTGATGGCAGTGTTTGGGTCTCCGCGCTATCGGGTGCTCGTCTGCCACGGCGTGGCCATTGCCTCGCTCCAGGCTTCTCCATCTCTCAGCTCTACCCCCCCCCCCCGCACGTCACCTCCTCTTCTTCCGTCACATCGTCTTCTGAACCCGCCCGAACTCTGCGCTCGTTCTCCGGCCTTGCCACTGCCACTTCCACCTCCCGGGCTCTCCGTGGTCTCTCCCCCGTAGCTGGAATATTCTGCGGCCGCGGCGGTGGCGGCCGCGTGGTCCGAGTGCGCACAACGCGTGCGTGCCGCGTGGAACGAGCGCGTGTAGTGTACGCGGATTGAAAGCAATGGGACGGTCACTCGCACGTAGACGCGGGGATCGATTTTTTATCGACGAGTCGTTTGCATGCCTAGTAATTGGGAACGTACGGTGGGGGGTGGGGGGGGATTTGGCCCCGAGCGTCAAATCCAAGCCGACGTGTCTGACCGCTTTGCCTCGTTTGCAAGTGATGAAGTGGTGACGAGGTGGGGGCGGCCGTTCCGGTGGGAACGCTCAAAGAGAAGCCGCGTGGGTCCATGCGCGAGCCGCGATTGGCGCCGCGCGGGCGGTCCTCTCCCCGCGTGAAGGGCGCCGCCACGAGACCGCCCCCCGCCTCGCCGGCCTTCGCGCGGCACCTGCCGCCGCCGCGTTTCCCCCGCGGCGTTGCGTTGACCAACCCCGACGTGGAACGCCTCTTGTCGCAGATCTGTCCAAAGCCCTGCTGCTGACGGAGATGGGGTCGAACCGAGACGCGGTGGAAATGAAGACGACGTTGGGAAACATGCATCGGCTGCTGGCGACACCGCTGCACGGGTAGGCACGGCGTGGCCCGCGTGGTTCCCCGGTGGCCGTCCGGCGTCGTTGGAGCATCGAAGGCGTGACGATCGTCCCTGAGGTTCCACCTTCGCGAGAATCCGAACAGGAAGCGGTCGTTACGCAACGCCGAACAATCGGACAGCGCTCCAAAGCGGTTAAAATCCACCGCCGTGTTGTTTTTGTCATGGGTTAAATGGGGGACCCTGTTTTCCCCATAGACAGTAGAAACAATCCTAGCCAAAGTGTTTTTGTCCCCTTTGTCAGCCGTATTTAACAGGGGTTTATTAGGTAACAATCCACTAAAACCCCTCGATTGTAACAAAAGCTCCACGCCAAGTCACGTTCGGAGTCACGTGTCGGAAGATGCGTCGCAAGTCGAGTTTCTGTGTCGCAAGTCGATCCGTGGCGGCGTGAAAACACCTCGGGAGTGCGGATCGTCGTTGAGCGGGAGGCCGCCTCTATTTGTGTCACTTCCTTTAGGCGAAGGCACCGCTCTTGCAGACTCAAGCCTCGTTCCGCTTCGGAGCGCTGTGCCACGGGCACTCGTGTGCGAGCAGCTCTGCCGTGCACGGTGTCGTCACGGAGGCGGCGTTACGCAACGCGTGGTGGGGCGGGCGGTCGGATCTGGTTATGTAATTTTTGGTCCATTTTACCGGAGTACCAAAAAAGCAAGGGTGGGGCAGTGGGGTGAGTGGCCAAAGTGCAGCTAGGGGTGCTACTGCTGCTGCTCCTGCTGCTGCTGCCGCTGCTGTTGCCGCTGCTGCTGCCGCTGCTGCTGCCCTCCGCTAGCGCCAAATGCCGAATCTACGTGCATCAAATTTTTTTTTTTCAAGGCACTCTGCTCCTCCCACCCAGCTTAAATATACGCTGCCAAGCTTAGCAGTGTTCATTACGATGCTGTTTTTCAGACAGCTCTGTTCTTCACCTGAGGACGGCTGCTTGTGTTGTGGCCGAAACGTCGTGAGATTTGTATTATATTATGTTTTATTTTTATTATTTTATTATTTCCCTTCTACGTGACTTTACCGAAAGAACCAAGAAGATACGTGCATCAAATTGTGTGTGTAATATTGGACTGCTTCCAATTTTCAGGGGCGTAAAAGCCTAAGCTGTAACGCATTAGTCCCATTAGAGGTTATGTAACTTCATGTACTTCAACCACTCTGCATATAATGCGACGCTTTTAATTATACGTTCACCAGGTTATTCATTCATACTAATGCACGTAGGTTAATGCAGAGGCGTTTATTTATGAATGGAATTGTGAGCCCGCTTAGCAACGATCTATTAAATCACGGAAGCCGTAACAACGCCAGAGGTTCCGCACACTGTTCACCCTCGCGATGTCTCAAGTGAGAGGCTGCACGCTCAGCCTGGGATGTTTACCGAGAGTGGATTTTTCACCGATGAGGAGTTGCTTCACTTTTTATGGATGGGCAACGAGACAACATCAACGGTCGCACTGACGTCGCCACGGCGCCCCTGCCAGGCAAGGTCACGTGATGTGGCTCACTGGCAGGGAGTCATGGGACAGACCCAGGTGCCATGGGTTCACCGAATGAAATGACCGGCAGGTGAATCACCTGCGTTCCCATCTGTGTCAACTCGCTGCGTTTTAGCCGCCCCGGCGTTCCCATCGTTGTTGTGAGCATCGCCACTCAACCCTCCGTTGCCATCTCGCCAACAAGACGGCCGCCGCCCCACGTGTCGACGTGCGGGGACGCGCGTGGAGACACACGGACCTCTCTCTGTGTCGCAGGATCCGGCAGCTCGGCTCGGCCGCCCTCAACATGTGCGCGGTGGCGGCCGGCTTTGCCGAGGCCTACTACGAGTTCGGCATCCACTGCTGGGACATGGCGGCGGCGGCCGTGATCGTGCGGGAGGCCGGCGGGGTGCTCACCGACACGGCGGGTACGCCCCGCGTCGCCGGCACCGCTCCGCCCCCCGTCACCTTTCTCATCGTCGTCCTCCTCATCTACGTTTGTCATTTACAACCGCGCCTCCTCCCGTGCAGCATATTTCGAGGCGCCAGAACGAAGTGGCAGTTGAGATGTTCGCTCACGAAGGAAGTGATCGCGGACCAAATTTAATGTTCGTTTGCAATGCGGTACGGACGAGACGGCCATTGAGAAAACTCTCACCCGTGCCGCTTCGTCCGTGACGACGAGCAACTCAAATGGCATGCAGGCTGAAACTAATTAGAGTAATGATGATGACGTCGATGCAAACAGTGGTGATATCCAGACGGTCCCCCCTCCCCGCCCGTGCCCACTCCATGTGGCTGACCGTCCGTCCTGTCCCGACCGTTCGTGCGGGTGTGCAGGTGGCCCGTTCGACCTGATGTCGCGACGGGTCATCGCCGCCAACAGCAAGGCCATCGCCGGGGCCATCGCCGCCGTCCTGGAGCAGAGGCAGCCGGAGCGCGACGACGCGGCACACTAACACACACACCCACACTCACACACTCACACACTCACACACTAACACACTAACACCCACACTCACACACTCACACACTAACACACTCACACACTAACACACACACCCACACTCACACACACACACACTAACACACACACCCACACTCACACACTCACACACACACCCACACTCCCACACTCACACACTCACACACTCACACACACACACACACCCACACTCACACACTCACACACTAACACACTCACACACACACCCACACTCACACACTCACACACTAACACACACACCCACACTCACATCTCACACACTAACACACACACACTAACACACACACCCACACTCACACACTAACACACACACTCACACACTCACACACACTAACACACTAACACACACACCCACACTCACACACTCACACACACTAACACATACTAACACACACACCCACTAACACTAACACACTCACACACCCACTCACACTAACACTAACACACTCACACACACACCCACACTAACACACACACCCACACTCGCCGAGCTACGGGGGCGGCTGCCGAGGGTCTCCTCCCGGGCTCCGGGGGCTTCCACCGCAAGCGCCCGGGCTCGCCCCTCGGCTCGCCCCTCGGCTCGCCCTCCCGGCCACTTGACCCGAGCGGTGGAAAACTCCGGCAGCCTCCACCCCCGTTTGCTTAGAGCACGGTTGGCTACGTACGGTGCGAAGGCAGTGCAACGTACGGTATGCGCGGTGCGGGCGGAGGATGAAGGTGCAGCCCTGCAAATGCCCACCCACGCCGCTGCTGGCGGAACAGCCTCCAAAAGAGAGGGCGCTCTAGAGATGGATGCCCTCTGGAGTGGTTTGTTGGTCTCCGCCCCACGGTTTTCGACCAGATAACAATCATCTGTACCATCGTGTAGTCCGCAATCGCCTGTGAGGTTCCACGAGTCATTGACTCGATGATTGAATCCGGTTCAATCCCAGCAGCGATGGGCGCACGTGGTCCCCCGCCGTGGTCCAGTGCCACTGGCGGTCGGTGTAGGGCCCAGCGTGAGATCACCGCACGTCCTCGGAAGAAGACGTACGCACAGGGCTGGACTTTTATTTCGACATTTTTATACGTACGGAAAAAACGAACATCGATTTTTTTTAAATATCACTCGCGATTATCGATGACGCTCAATCAACATGATGCAGCGGTGATCCGTTTTGAAGGGTTGAGTAATCCCTTCATCCCTCTGGGGGGGTCGATAAAGTCAGTACCACATTGTAGTGAATTGAACAGCGTGTTTCCTGTGGATATACTTGCCGATCCATGGGAATGTTGAATTACACCACTGTCTCCTCGGGGATGGCTGTGAGCAGAACATGAGCGCCGCCTCGATGCCCATGCGACCCACAGCTCGCCCTCGTCTTCGTTCAGGAGCGTGCCTGGCGCTGGTTGCTGGCCACCGCGGTGATAACTTTGTGCGTTCCGCTTCTCGCAGTGCTCGTGGCAAACCACGCTCGCTTGTGGGCGGCGGTGGCTCTCTCGCTCTCCCTCTCTTTGCTCCCCCATGTGTGCGCAGTCGTCTCTTGCACTCTCTGCGGCAGCTGCCTTGGCTGCAGTTGCCGGCTTTGCTGCCGTGATAACAACAGTCTCTCCAGCCGCGGCCGCCACCGTATTGGCGCGATCTCCCAGAGAGAGAGAGGAGGAGGAGCCGCAGTTGAGTGGAAAAGCAGTAGCAGCAGCAGCCACGCGGTGAACCGGCGTTACCAACAATTTTCCAAAGCTCTGCGCTCTATACATATCAAGGTGTTTTCGGCCAATTAACATTTACATATGGGAGAAAACCCACGCGTGCGAAGTGGAAACACTCGATCCCGTACAGGTGGAGTCCACGTGTTTGTGCTGCTCCTGGCAGAGCCAGTCTATGGGCTCCTCGTCATGGGCCACGGGAAGGGGATCACCAACCCCATCGCGGCTCCCTCCGCAGCCCTTGATTACAGGCAGCCACGTGCAGCGTGGCCACTTGTTGCTCCTGTGTGTGCGTGTTCGTTGTTCCTGCTGTGGCACTTGCATCGCCGTGCTGGGCGTGCGCAGCGAGAGGCGAGGCTTTGGCAGCGAGAGGCGGCGGTGCTGCGCGGCGAATAAATAGAATCCGCCCGCGCGCTGCGCGTGAACTCCACTCGGCGTCTGACCTCGTTGAGAATTGTGCTCCTTGTCTCCGTGTCTGTGAATCCCCTGCGAGCCAGCGAGCGTGCAAATCAGGTGCTGTACAAAAAAAATGTGGGGTGGGGGGCGTTATGGAATGTATGCACTCTGGCTGGCTGGCTGGCCGTCTCAAGAAAGTCGTGCTCCGATCTCTGCTCCGGCCGGCCGGGAGCGTGGGTTGGATGCGATCGGAGTGGACCGGCTGGTTGGGTCTGTGCGAGCCGGTCCAGGAGCGGCGCGTTGTCGGGTTGCACGGCGCGTTGGTCGGAACGGTGTCCCCCGACGTGAAGTGACCGCGCGTGCTGGGGAACTTCCCAGAGAGCGACACGTCGCACGTCGTGCCGGACGAGGGGGGCGGTGCAACCCGAGGACGCGTCGGAGAGCTCTTCAACAACAGCACGACCGCAACAAAAACCTGCGCAGTCGTGCGCACCCCTGTGGAACGACCCCGGGGTGTCACGCGCCCCTTGTGGAACGACCCCGGGGTGTCACGCGCCCTTGCAGTCTGCGTGCCGCAGAGGAAGGCGGTGCCAAACGGAACTCTCGCGAGGGGCAGAGCATGGGCGTCACGTGGCTGACCACTGGCCTCTTGCAAGGCGACATCGACGAAGCAACGTCGCAGTTCCCGTTGTCTCTCGGCCTCACTTCACATTCCCAGGCGCCCCGCCACGAGTCGTGGCACAGCATGGCAATGCGAGCCACGTTCGTGCCGGTGCTCGCCATGGGGGATTTTGTAGAATTTTGGGGCATTTTACGAAATCCGTGCCGAGCCCATCGTGGGTGCGGGTGTCGCCACGGAGCCGCCTGCCAGATGCCTTCGAGTGAATTCTCTGTTCCAGACATGATGGAGCAGCACTTCCCAAACGCGGCACTGAGAGTGGCGTTCGTGGGCGCACGCACGAGCCAAGCGGATTTTTATGTTTTAAAATCCCAGAGCTAAAATTGTGTGGTTGCTGCATATTCACTGCAGCAGAACCAATTTTTTTTTGTGTTTTACCCGCGGTGATTGGTGACCCGGCTTGGGCCATAAACTCGCTCCACGGGAAAACCCGGTTTCAATCACGGGCGGCTGCAGCCTCAATTCTCACCCCAGGATATCGGCGGCGCCTCTAAATATAATAAATATATAATACACACACATAATAAATATATAACACACATATATAATAAATATATAATACACACACATAATAAACACGCCTTTTTTTACATCGCGTTGGCAGTTCTTATGGTAATTGGTGAGCGGGCCGAGTGCGTGAGGTCACAACGTGCGTGTCACGATCCAGACGGCACTGCCACGAGGTTGACCCGCAGTCTGGAGACGCGGAGTTGGGGAGGGGCCGCGCACATTAACGCGACTCGGGCACGCGGACACAACAGCCCCCCCCACCTCCTGGGCTCGCTCGAGAAGCGGTCCCTAATGTCCTCCACGTGCCGCGCACGCCGATGTCCCGCAGCGCTTGGCGCTCGCCATTCGCCCCGCGCCGCAGTCCTCGTCACCGAATGGCCTCGTGTGGCCAAGGCGCAGAGGCCCCGCGCGAGTGGCGCGCGCGCGAGTGGCGCCCCGCTGTGACGCTCATCGCAGGGCCGCGGTGTTGCTGCTGTCTGAGCTACTGTTGTTGTGTGTGAGCTGCTGTTGTTGTGTGTGAGCTACTGCTGCTGTGTGTGAGCTGCTGTTGTGTGAGCTGTGTGTGAGCTGCTGTTGTTGTGTGTGAGCTACTGCTGCTGTGTGTGAGCTGCTGTTGTGTGAGCTGTGTGTGAGCTACTGTTGTTGTGTGTGAGCTACTGTTGTTGTGTGTGAGCTGCTGCTGTGTGTGAGCTACTGTTGTTGTGTGTGAGCTGTTGTGTGTGAGCTACTGTTGTTGTGTGTGAGCTACTGTTGTTGTGTGTGAGCTACTGTTGTTGTGTGTGAGCTGCTGCTGTGTGTGAGCTACTGCACGTTTGCGCTCATGCGAGTGGAGGAGGCGCATGCTTTTGAATGAAAGACAGCACAGCAGCCGCATTGTTTATCTCCACAACACAACGGCAGTGATGGATGTAATTCCTGCCAGGGGTGGTGGTGGGGGGGACAATTGCAATTGTTGCGTGAGTGCGTGCTGGGTCCTGTGTGCCCGGCCGTGTGAGCGTTGGTAGCGATGGTGTCCCTGCGGAATACCAACGCACGTGTTTTATTTGTATATACGGCTATGGCAAAGCAAGATTAGGGTTTACCCTTTGTGGCAATAAAGCAGCGGGTGTTAAGGTGTGCAAACACCAAATATGCATGGAATAAAGTCGGCACTCACCACACGTACTTGTGGTGAACATCCACACAAACATGCTGTGATCATTAATGTCGCGCGATGTCTTTGAAACTGATTGCCCTACACCAGAGACAGCCTTCTTTATGGCCTCGTCTTTCTGGCCTAAATGTGAATAGGTAAACCTATTATTCTTATTAGGCATACTTTATGATGGCAAAAAGGTCTCATGATGTATGTCTATGTATGTACGTTGAACTTCTTTCGCACCGTACGTAGCCGACCGCGCTAATCGGAGGTGCGGGGGAAGGACAACAAACTAAACACGAAAAGCGGCTCTAAAGAAACGAGTTTGTCAATCTACGCACGTCTGTGTGTGACGAGACGAGCGGCGTCTGCACGTGACATTGGCAGTCTTCTGCCTTTCAGTGTCAAGTGCCCAACCCTATAGAGCTGTGCTTTGTAGGCGACACGCCACCCCTGGTGACTGGTCTCCGAAACGCCACCACGTCTTTTACTTATCTGGGAAATCCACACCACGTCTCACGATTATCCAGATGGTCCTCCTACATTGGGACTTGGTGTGTTCCATTATATAGATGAGGGTGTGGCTTCACGTTGAAGAAATACAGAGTACCCCATTCAACAAAACCCCATTCATCAAAACCCCAGGCATCAAAAGCCCATTCATCAAAACCCCAATCATCAAAATCCCAGTCATCAAAACCCCAATCATCAAAATCCCAGTCATCAAAACCCCAATCATCAAAATCCCAGTCATTAAAACCCCAATCATCAAAATCCCAGTCATCAAAACCCCAATCATCAAAATCCCATTCATCAAAACCCCAATCATCAAAACCCCAATCATCAAAACCCCATTCATCAAAATCCCAGTCATCAAAATCCCATTCATCAAACCCCCATTCAACGACCGAGGGTTAGTGAGGCTCAGCACTCCGCACAGATTGAAGAGAAATACGGCGAGACTCGCTGCATTTCGCGTGTTTGGTCGATTCTGTTCCAATGAGGGGCACGTGAGAACCCACCAGGCATTCCTCCAGGGGGTGACACTCAGCACTGGCATGCTTCCCCAGGCAGTGCCCTCATCCAGGTACGAACCAGGCTAAGCACCTGCTTGGCTTACGAGATTTGACGGCGTCGGTCACACTCAAGGTGGTTTCGTTGTCGGCTTGCGTAGTCAAGGTCATGCCGCCAAGGTGGAACGCATCATTGCATGCGATGCACTCTTTCATTCCAGCGGGACCGATTGGCCGTACCTCTGATTAGCGCGGTTGGCTACTATGCACGGTGCGAAAGAGGTTCAACATACATGCATCAAACACACGTGTGTGTGTGTGGGGAGCGGTGGTGTGGGTGGGGAGCGGTGGTGTGGGTGGGGAGCGGTGGTGTGGGTGGGGAGCGGTGGTGTGGGTGGGGAGCGGTGGTGTGGGTTGGGAGCGGTGGGGAGCGGTGGGGAGCGGTGGTGTGGGTGAGGAGCGGTGGTGTGGGTGGGGAGCGGTGGGGTGGGTGGGGAGCGGTGGGGTGGGTGGGGAGCGGTGGGGTGGGTGGGGAGCGGTGGAGAGCGGTGGGGAGCGGTGGGGAGCGGTGGTGTGGGTGGGGAGCAGTGGTGTGGGTGGAAAGCGGTGGTGTGGGTGGGGAGCGGTGGTGTGGGTGGGGAGCGGTGGGGAGCGGTGGGGAGCGGTGGTGTGGGTGAGGAGCGGTGGTGTGGGTGGGGAGCGGTGGGGTGGGTGGGGAGCGGTGGGGTGGGTGGGGAGCGGTGAAGAGCGGTGGGGAGCGTTGGTGGTGTGGGTGGGGAGCGGTGGTGTGGGTGGGGAGCGGTGGTGTGGGTGGGGAGCGGTGGTGTGGGTGGGGAGCGGTGGTGTAGGTGGGGAGCGGTGGGGAGCGGTGGTGTAGCAGTTATTGCGCGGCGCCACGAACCCGGCCACGCGAGTTCGATTCCCGCTCGCGGCCAACACCAATGGTTATTATCTGAACTGGTCCTGGGCCTCCCCTAGGTCGACTCAGCCTGAAATGAGTACCCGGTGCGGTGTGTAAACATCGCCACTGGGGAAACAAAGGCGGTCGGGCATGGTGTTGGCCACCCACCCCTCCGTGTGCCCTGTTGGTCTTCATAGGTGCTACTCGCTAACGGCACTTGCCCAAACAGTCTGTTAAGGCTATACGGGGGATCTTTGTCTTATTTTGTTGGCACTTCGCTGTGCGTGCTTTTGATAAATGTCGTCTATGAGTGGACGCCTCCGACCAAAGCCCCCGGAGTGAGCCCCATCTCGTCACATCTCGCAAGCCAAGCAGGCGCTGAGTGTGGACAGTCGCTGCTTGTATGGGCGGCCGCAGTGCGCAGACACGCTGGGCAGCAACAGCAGCAGCAGCAGCAGACAGACCGGTGGAGAAGATGCCATGGTTGTACTCTACTTCTATGCCCCCCGCGTCCTGTAATCACCGTCCTCGCCGAACCCGCACTGAGGAGCGTGGTGAGGTATGGTCAAATAACCCCCCATCGGGGTGACATCCATGCGGGCCTCCGTGCGCATCACAAGTGACACGTGCCGTCTGTCGCGGGTCGGGCGCTGGCACCGCTCTCGCCAGAGCGCCCTCGTGTTGTCTCGTGCGCAGGGATGGGAACTCTTCAAACAAACTTAGCTCTGGATCAGCGCCCAGCCACTTTTGGAGCTTGGCTCAGTCGAGAATTGACACTGCCACTTATTGTGACAGTCTCCCCTGGTTTGACCACGAGCAGACATCGGTTTGTTTGTGCGTCTCGTCACAGCGATGATATTATCTGTTGATACGAACATTCATCTTCGCTGTGCCTGTTATAGGTTGCTGTCACTGCTGCTGCTGTTGATGCTGTTGATGCTGCTGCTGTTGTTGTTGTTGCTGCTGTTGATGCTGTCGCTGCTTTTGTTGCTGCTGCTGTTGTTGCTGTTGCTGCTGTTGATGCTGTCGCTGCTTTTGTTGCTGCTGCTGTTGTTGCTGTTGCTGCTGCTGATGCTGTCGCTGCTGTTGATTCTGTAGCTGCTGTTCATGCTGCTTTAGCTGCCAGTCTACATCGTGAACAGCCGTTGGGGCAGTGCAGAACAAAACATCCACTGCCGTGCAGTGCTTCCATGCCCCCGCATCTCTGCTGTCCTTCAGCGACCGGCATTGAGCAGCGCGGTGAACTTTGGTTCAAAGTGAATTCCCCTCCACGACCCGCACGGCGTGGGGGAGGGCGCCCTCCAGCAGCGGAGTGACACGAGCACACGACGTTCTGCGCTACGCGGCAATGCCTCGGTGAGTAGCCGCAAGACTTCTTTCATGAGCCTCCTGCTCGGAGACTGTTAGCCGGGGTCTGGGGTACGTGTCTGCGCCGTGAACCAATGCCCAGAAACAACCCAGCATGGGGCTGGAAATGTGCAATGCGCTGCCCTTTTTGTCGATCTACTGCTGGATTACAGCCCGCGCGGGGTCCCGGGGAGACGTTTACCACGCCGGGTCAATGCGGGTTGGTGCAGGCAGAGGCAGCGCAGACGTGGGGGCATAGAAGTTCAGCACAACAGTGGATATCGCTGCCACCGGGCGCGTATCCCAGCAGCCCCTGCGACGGCCTGTTCATGCGAGGTGGTCACCGGCCGCCCATCCAAGCACCGTCCAGGCTCAACCCCGCTTAGCTGCCGCGATTCGGCCGAGGTCGGGCGCATACTCCGCATAATCGGAGCCGGAAATTTGCTCTCGGGAACCTCGGGGTCACGATCGCCGGAGTGGGGGTGAGAGAGGAATTCTGCGGCGTCAGGGGCCCGCTTCGTCGTTGTTGGGGGTTGGAGCTCCGCCTGAAGCGAGCGCCAGGGATTTGTGGCCGCGTGCAGCGCGCGTTGTAAATTTGCGGTAATTGAGCCGCGCTGGTAAATGATCCCAGCGGAGCTCCGGGGGGTTTCGCTGCGGACTTGGACCCCGGGGCTCGCGCTCGTTGGAAGAGCAGCGCGCCTTTAATCAGCGCTCACCCCTTGCGTGGCACGCAACAGCGGCACGGCCCGCCGCGGCCTCCCCGGTCTGTCCGATACAACTTCCGAAATAAATAGACGAGAACTTAACAACAGCAAAAAAAAAATTCCCTCTCTCCAGTTAAGAATTGAAAATATTATTTTCAGTGCTGTAAGCCGCCCCACTGCTGTTTCGGACGGAAGTGCTTTTCTTACAGCTCCGCATGTGTTCTGGGCCGGGTTCAAACAGATGCCGTTATTCAAACCATCAGAGAGAGAGAGAGATAAAGCCCACGGACTGTGGCGTGGCTGGCATGGGCCACATCCTCTGTCCAATTTCCACCTCGACTCATAGCGCGGCACCTGGGCCGCTCCGGTTTGGGAGCCCTCTGAGAGCTTCGCCATTTGTTTCCGAGGGCGACCTGTTGCATATGTTGTATATGTTGGGGCACAGATACCAGCGACCTGGATTCCTTCTTCTTTTCGAGTCTCGTCGGTCGATGGAGGCTTTCGTCCGCAATGCCAGGAAAAGCACCGGCAGCGTTTTGTTGAGCAGGCCGGACTGCTGACGAGCCCCGTGAAGTTGAAACCTGCACCAGTGTGGGCCTGCTTTGACACACGCTGCTATTAAAGCATTGGGTCCGCAATGGTGATGGGTTGGCAAACCCTAAATGTGAACGTCATTTTACTTAAACCCACAATTGAGACAACCCACGACTGCCAGCTGCGAATGCGTCCCGTTCAACACCTCTTCATCCACGTACCGCCCTGGGCAGTCTCAGCGTGTCCTTCACGTGGATATACCTGGTGCCTGCGATGGGAATGTGCAGTTTCCATGGGTAGGAGTTCGAGCTAGCCAATGTTGACGTGACCGTGGGCACGCTGACGGCCCACGGCGGGTCCGGGTGAGAGAGGGCGCACGGGTCGTGCAAGGCAGCGGGTGGCCCTGGCTGGAGACAGCGGCGAGCAGAGGAACATCCTCTGAAAATACAAATACAGTTCACGACATTTTCAAAGATAATGTTTGAATATTGTGCGCATGTGTGTGTGTGTTGTATGTGTGTGTGTGTTGTATGTGTGTGTTGTATGTGTGTTGTATGTGTGTGTTGTATGTGTGTGTTGTATGTGTGTTTTGTATGTGTGTGTTGTGTGTGTTGTGTGTGTGTTGTATGTGTGTGTGTTATATGTGTGTGTGTGTTGTATGTGTGTGTTGTATGTGTGTATGTGTGTGTGTTGTATGTGTGTGTTGTATGTGTGTGTGTCTTGTATGTGTGTGTTGTATGTGTGTGTATGTTGTATGTGTGTGTTGTATGTGTGTGTGTTATATGTGTGTGTGTGTGTTATATGTGTGTGTGTGTTGTATGTGTGTGTTGTATGTGTGTGTGCTATATGTGTGTGTGTTGTATATGTGTGTGTGTGTGTCTTTTATGTGTGTGTGTATTCCTCACCCTGCCTGCCGGAGGGAGAATAGAGAAACATTTGCCCAACCGCGCAGTGTCAATATTTAATGTAACCAGTTTCGGTATAGGGCGGGGGCCCGGGCATTACTATACAAGGCCACTATCCATTCCTAGCAGAGGCTTATCGTGAGAATAAAATGTGTGTTTTGTACACATCGGACGCACCAACTCAAAGCGTGTCACTAACGACTCAGTCACTCAACGTGACTGAGTCAATGGGTGACTGCGCGAATGGATCGTAGAGGGTGGAGAGTCGGGTCCGATCTCACCCTCGTTGGGTGTCTCGTGAAAAGACGGCCACCGCGTGCGCTTTTCCCGACGGCCTGAAGTCGGCCGGGTCACGTGTTCTACGTCCACGCCTGGCCTGGTGAGCGAGGCGCAGGGAGGCTTCAGGGAGCAGCCTCATCATGGTGCTTGTCTGAAATACTGCCGGCGAGTGGTGGACACGGGCAGTGGCGTTACTGCTTGGCCCACGATATGAGATTTAGACTCCCATGGACATTCGTAGACTTTCATAGAGGCCCATTGACTGAGAAGACACCCATACACACCCATCGGCTCGGGCAGAGACCCGCAGGTACGTAATGAAAGCTGGCATTGGCCTGACTGTGTGGCCGTGGTTTGACACTGGGTGACCGCTGTCACACTGTGAGATTGTAATTTCCCATTATCGATGTAGGAGGAGATGGCCGCACCTGGCGTGTGATCTTATACGACGATTCGGCACTGACCCATTATTTACTGCCATTGCTGTCTCGTGGTATATAAACAAACACCTCCCCCCATCCCAATGTATGTGCACTATCAGCTGATAAGGATGCTTTCACTTCCAAAGAAGCATCTAGCAGGATATGTGTTTACGCGTCTGTGCTGTACGGCGCTGCGCAACGGCTCTCTCCTCTCTGCGTTTGGACATTTGGCAAACGAAACATCGCTCCTCGCCGTGTCCGCGAGGACACGTGCATGCTGCTTCACGGCGTATCTCGCCCCGTGAGATATGCACGCCTCACTGCCTCGAACGTCGGCATCGATATTGCGCTCTCTGTACATTACCGTACACGTGCCGTCCCGTGGCCAGCCAATCCCACTGCAAGATAATACATTATTTAGACGTTAAATTATTGAAGAATGAAAAATGAAAATCGTAAGCAGCAAAAAATCCAATATCAATCCATTGGACGAATACGGCGCTTGGTATATATTAACACACCAGGGTGATATGTTAGAGAAAAGTCATGCAGAGTTACACAATCGGTTGAGTCCAGAACATTGGGTAATTGACTGAACGAGACACTAATGGGCGCGTTATGAATGTTGTAGTCATATGATGGAGCGTGGCCTCTCTTTGGAGTCGCGAACTTCTACATCAAATTGGCAGCGCTCTTGTCGCAGCCGACCCCGTCCCGAGCACTGATCTTGGCACGCAGCCAAGTCCATCTCGCCTTGCTCTGTCCTCGCGATTACTGTTTGGTATAAAACTGTTCATGGGATTATAGGAATATATATCACGCCGATGAATGGGGTCTCCAAGTCCAATCAGATGCAGCTCACTGAGAGAACGTTCCGTAAGCCAAGAGGGACAGACGCAATGCATCTGAAATACGTGACATTAACAGGGGAAACGATACACAGTAGGTGACGTTTCGGGCAATGGCCCTTCTTCACGAATCCAAATGATTAGTGTCAACTTCAAGGAAGGCGTGTGAATGAGTGATGACTCTGAGCTGTGTGGGTAACAACACGGATAAGAAGACTCATGTCTCCGTCTTACCACAGCTGTCCCCCCGCATGACAAATATAAAACGCTTTTTTTTATTACAACTCCCATTCGTCACACGGACAGCTACCTTCCGGCAAATGCATTATTCCAGCAGCATCGGTTAATCCTGCAATGGGAAGGTGTTGGCGAGCCACGTGAAGACAGAGATATAGAGGCAATTCCCCCATTGTGCTCCTCCCAGCGATAAAACACGGGCCAAGGGACATTTACTCTCGTGAAATATTCACACCACACCACGGCGTCTCTCCACCGTAGGGGCAAATCATTGGCTACCTCTCACGTGACATGAGCACATTTGTACCAATATTATCGCCGTATAATCCGAAGTATAAGACGCTCCGGGGAGTAAGTAAGACGCACCCTAAAGCTGAGTCTGGTTGTCAATACTATCAGACGAATCTGGGCTCACACTCACGGCTACCAGAGTATTAGACGCAACCCCAGATTTCGCTTGAAAATGCAGCGAGAACATCGCGTCTTGAACTCCTGAGAATACGGAATTGATTTACAACCGTTTGACAATCCACTGCTGGACGGAGGCCTTCCCACACCGTGTCGGTCATGGGGGGGGGGGGTTGTTTGACCATACGTCACCATGGTGGTGAGTGTGGATTGATGAAGGATGGCAACATCGATATGGCGGATGAAAGTACCGGTTCCGTCATGACACTCTTCACTGATGTTAACCATGGCCGGGGAATCGAACTCGGCGAGTGTGCAAACCTCTCCCTCCTGCACCACCCCATCACCGTCTATCTTCTCACAGGTTCCCCTCGCCTTATGCGGGTTCGCTTTGTGCGATTTCGCGCTGTCCATGCGGCTATTTCTACCCCCAGAATTCGCCGCATGCCGTGTAAATTCACTCGGATGCGGCTATGCGGTGGGACGTGTGGCATCATCGTGGGTGGCTGCACGCGCTACCCTGGCAGGCAGCTGTCTCGGGCGGTTTCGGTTTGTGCGCGTTTTTACCGAACGCATCTACCGCATAAAGCGAGGGAACCTGTTTCTGGCATCTGCACTTCGCTATGTGCATTGCTGACACGCCCCGTGCAAAGACCCCCCCCCCCCCCCACAAGCATAAAGCCTGAACAGGCTGCTGGGGCAAGTGCTGTCAGCGAGCACCTATGACGTGGCCAACACCACGCCCGGCCGCCTTTGTCTGCCGAGTGGCGATGTTTACACATCGCACCAGGTACTCATTTGAGTCTGAGTCGACCTCGGGGAGGCCCAGGACCGTTTCAGATAATCGTCACCGGCGTTGGCTGTGAGCGAGAATCGAACTCGGGTCACCGAGTTCATAGCGCGCAGCGCACTAACCCGCTACACTACCGCTCACCACAGTCTCTGCCGTGCTCACTCACACACTCACACGCGCGTGTGGACATCGCCTCTTCTCGGCCACGGGGATGGCCGCGCTCGCTGAGTGTCAGCCCGGCGCGGTGTCACCCGCCCGGCGTGTTGCTGCTGCGCGTGGCGGGGCGGCGACACGCGCACCGCGAGCCCGCCGACTCGCAGGCATCCTACTCCTGCGCATGATGATGATGATGGCAGCTATGTGGTTCAGGAGCTGGATGCCAACGTCTGTTACTGCTGCTGCTGCTACTGTTGCTGTTGCTGCTGCTGCTGTTGCTGCTGCTGTTGCTGCTGTTGCTGCTGCTGCTGTTGCTGCTGCTGCTGGCCACGAGGAGAGGGCTTCGTGAGGGAGTCGTTCGTGTGGTTTTGCTGTTCGTCCTCCGTTGAAGGGCCGCAGGCTGCTTCAGTGGTTTACTGCACGGTGCATAGTGTGGGTGACATGGCCACAATCGCACTGCTGTGACTCGTGTCTTTAATTTACCATTCATGAAGGGAGATCTGCACATCGGCCTGTTGATGTTCTGATGCGGTTGATGGTTCGACCACCGGTGTCTTCTTGGAAGGGGAGGAGGAATCTCAAAGCCAGGAGGCACGCGAACACCAGAGGCGGATCTCAACACTTCCCGGGGGATGGGTCCAAAAAAATCCTTTCGCGAAATAATAATTTTAAAAATCAACATACGTATTTCCCACGGTAAATGTTGATCAAATATAAATATCCCAATTTTCAGGGTATCAAGGGAGGGCCACGGTGGTGAGATGTTAACTACTTCGCCTGGTATACAGGAGGTCGTGGGTGCGATCCCGACCCTGACGCCTGCTGCTGCTGTGTATTTGGAGTTTGTGTGTTGTCTCTCTCCGGGGAGATTTCTCCGGGTCATCCGGGTTTTCCCTCTACAGTTAAAATAAACATGACGCGTTTAGAGCATTTTGCTGTTGTACATTTCCACGCGATAAGCCAACTTCGTGTGAGCGAGCATTTGTGGTGGCCAGGTCGCTTCTGAAAAAGAGCTCCATAACTCAGTGGGCCTTACCTGGTGAAATACAGAAAAATAGTTTTAAATAGAATCATAACCCCAGTGTGTGCGTGCGCGTGTGTGCGCGCGTGTGTGCGCGTGCGCGCGTGTGCGCGCGTGTGTGTGCGTGTGCGCGCGTGTGTGTGCGCGTGCGCGCGTGTGTGCGTGTGCGCGTGTGTGTGCGCGTGTGTGCGTGTGTGCGCGTGCGTGCGCGTGCGCGTGTGTGTGCGTGCGCGCGCGTGCGCGCGTGTGCGCGTGTGTGCAGAATGGTTCGTCCAGTTAGCGTGTTGAGTTCCGAACCGCGGTTGCGCGAGTTCGATTCCTGCTCACGAACAACATGGGTGACGATTATATAAACGAATATATTAACTAATATATTAACGAATATATAAACTAATATATTAACTAATATATAAACTAAGATATAAACTAATATATGAACCGGGCCTAGGCCTCTCCTAGGTTGACTCAGCCTTAAATGAGTACCTGCTACGGGGTGTAAACAGCATTGGTGGGGAGACAAAGGCGGCCGTGCGTAGTGCGGGTACCCAGCCCCTTGTGTGCCGTCTTCGGCCTTCATAGGGGCGAAGACGGCACAGTATGTTTAAAGGCTATAGGGGTGAACTTTGTCTTTATTCTATAATGCGTATCCACCAACGCACGAAGCCTGCCACGGCTAAAAATATCCTCGACATCGGCGCATCACGTCGCTAATGGGAGACGGTTCGTGTGCACTCGGCAAGGCAGGGCTTCAATTGAGCAGAGAGGCTGTCAAGAGCTGAGCTGCGGACAATGCACTCCACCTTCATTTCGAGAACGGGGTCCTGGCGGGAGAGTGTGAGTTTGGGCGACCGGAGAAGAATCTGGCACGAGGAACTCGGGGGCCTCACTTCAACGCCTCCTTCAAGGTCTGCGTGCACATCTGCCAAACGTGTCACGAAATGCACCGCACGTTACTTAATTTGGAAACCCGCGTCGCAAACATCGCCTCGTACTGGCAGACCGACGCACCACTCGCAGCTCGGTGCTGCCCGCCACTTGTGACACATGTCGCAGAGTCCCCTCGGCTCGACATGCCGGCGGGGCATTGGAATGGCTGTGATGAAGAGTACCTTTCAAGGTTGACTTCGTTCAGCCAGGTGATAACTCAGGAGGCCAGGATGTGTCTCGTTTGCAATCGTGAAGGAATGAGTGGGCGAGTTCACGAGTGAGTGAATGGGTCAGTGAAAGGGTAGGTCAGGGAATGAGTGGGTGGGCGAGTGAGTGAATGGGTGAGTGAGATGGTCGGGGAATTGATCAGTGGGCGGGTGAGTGATTGAGTGACATGGTGGGCGAATGGGGAAAATGATCCATCAAAACAACAAAAGCAAACGAAACCAAAGGGAAAAGGCAGCGAATACAAATCAGCTCAAAAGCAACTGCGGTGTCGCGTTACAAATCGAAACTATTTGCACGAGCCGAGCGTGGGTCTCGGGGAGACTATTTTTGAGACTGATAGTCGTACAATGTACACAGAAACAGTAACCAGATACAGAGTGCGAATGTGTAAACACACGCGGAGCATGTGTGTCAAACGAAGGCGTCCTGAACACGCGAGGCGTCATGTGCGGCAGCACCACGTGCATGTCACGGCAGGACTCAATATATACAGACGGTATTTTATGCTGTGTTCCAGCATGATATACTGTGTTTGTAAAGTTACACTCGTGTACAGCATAGTCCTTTGGTTATCCACTGCTGGATGAACACCTCCGCGTGCCACTTGGGTCATGGGGTTCTTTGACCATACTTCACCACGCTCTGTCTGTACGGATTGATTCAGGGGGGCGAGGTGTCTCTCGCCCTCCTGATGTTGGCCGTGAGCGTGATCTCACCAACTCGGTTCTTAGGGGCGTTGCGCTAACCACTCCGCCACCGCTCCGCCACCGCTCCACCCCTATGTGTAATACTGACGTGTTATATATAATACTAACAGGTTATATATAATACTAACAAGTTATATATAATACTAACAGGTTATATATATATAACCTGTTCAGACGTGTGGGTGAGTGAGAGGCGGTCTATCCATTCAGGGCAAGTGCATGCGGCGTCTGTGTACACAGTGTGTACTGTGTGTGTTTACACACAGTGTGTACTGTGTGTACACACTGTGTGTGTACTGTGTGTACACTGTGTACTGTGTGTATACACAGTGTACTGTGTGTACACACTGTGTGTGTACTGTGTGTACACTGTGTACTGTGTGTATACACTGTGTACTGTGTGTGTACACACTGTGTGTGTACTGTGTGTACACTGTGTACTGTGTGTATACACAGTGTACTGTGTGTACACACTGTGTGTGTACTGTGTGTACACTGTGTACTGTGTGTATACACTGTGTACTGTGTACTGTGTGTACACACTGTGTGTGTACTGTGTGTACACAGTGTGTACTGTGTGTGTGTACACACAGTGTACTGTGTGTACACACTGTGTGTGTACTGTGTGTACACTGTGTACTGTGTGTATACACAGTGTACTGTGTGTACACACTGTGTGTGTACTGTGTGTACACTGTGTACTGTGTGTATACACTGTGTACTGTGTGTGTACACACTGTGTGTGTACTGTGTGTACACTGTGTACTGTGTGTATACACAGTGTACTGTGTGTACACACTGTGTGTGTACTGTGTGTACACTGTGTACTGTGTGTATACACTGTGTACTGTGTACTGTGTGTACACACTGTGTGTGTACTGTGTGTACACAGTGTGTACTGTGTGTGTGTACACACAGTGTACTGTGTGTACACACTGTGTGTGTACTGTGTGTACACTGTGTACTGTGTGTACACTGTGTACTGTGTGTGTAGTGGATAGCGGTCAGCGCGCGGCGCTACCAACCCGGCCGCCCGAGTTCGATTCCCTCTATGGGCCAACAAAGAGCTGGTCCTGGGCCTCTCCTAGGTCGACTCAGCCTCAAATGAGTACCTGGTGCGATGCGTAAACATCGCCACTGGGGAGACAAAGGCGGTCGGGCGTGGTGTTGGCCAGCCACCCCCTCGTGTGCCGTGCCGGCCTTTATAGGTGCTCGCTAACAGCACTTGCCCCGACAGTCTGTGAAGGCTACACGGGGGATCTTTGTCTTTGTACACAGACACACGCACACGCCGTGTACTCGCTGGTTGGACTCACACCGTGACGCCCCCGACTCACCCCCCCCGCCCCCCCCCCTTGTCCCCCACCCCCGCCCCCAGGGGTCACGCGTGTCGCTTGACGCGAGTTTGTGAAGTCGCGTTCCTGAGACTCGGGGGGGGCGGGGAGGGAGTTGGTCGGGGGCTAGGGGGGGGAGTGGAGGTGAGGGTGGGGGCTAGGGGGGGAGTGGAGGTGAGGGTGGGGGCTAGGGGGGGAGTGGAGGTGAGGGTGGGGGCTCGGGGGGGAGTGGAGGTGAGGGTGGGGGCTAGGGGGGAGTGGAGGTGATGGTGGGGGCTAGGGGGGAAGTGGAGGTGAGGGTGGGGGCTAGGGGGGGAGTGGAGGTGAGGGTGGGGGCTAGGGGGGGAGTGGAGGTGAGGGTGGGGGCTAGGGGGGAGTGGAGGTGAGGGTGGGGGCTAGGGGGGGAGTGGAGGTGAGGGTGGGGGCTAGGGGGGAGTGGAGGTGAGGGTGGGGGCTAGGGGGGAAGTGGAGGTGAGGGTGGGGGCTAGGGGGGGAGTGGAGGTGAGGGTGGGGGCTAGGGGGGGGAGTGGAGATGAGGGTGGGGGCTCGGGGGGGAGTGGAGGTGAGGGTGGGGGCTAGGGGGGAGTTGAGGTGAGGGTGGGGGCTAGGGGGGAGTGGAGGTGAGGGTGGGGGGCGAGGGGGGGAATGAGGTGAGGGTGGGGGCTAGAGGGGAGTGGAGGTGGGGGCTAGGGGGGAGTGGAGGTGAGGGTGGGGGCTAGGGGGGAGTGAGGTGAGGGTGGGGGCTAGGGGGCAGTGGAGGTGAGGGTGGGGGCAGTGGAGGTGAGGGTGGGGGCTAGGGGGGCTAACGGAATTGGGGGGTGGGGGTGGGGGTGTTCTGGGCTTTTGATGGGTGGGGGCTAGGGGAGTAAAGTTGGGGGGTCTACGGGAGTGGGGGGTTTGGGGTGGGTGGGGGGCTATGGGATGAGGGTGCAGGTGGCAGAAGGCTGGCGGGGGGGGGGCTGAGCGAGCCGGTCTAGTGACTTGCTGCGTGCCCGGGGCCCCCACCACCACCTCCACCACCACCACCACCTCCACCACCACCTCCACCATCCCTCACGCTGCCGCCAATCTCCTCGAGGGCTCCGCGCTCATCAGCAGCACCGTCGTCATCACCACCACAACCACCACCACCATCATCATCATCCACCTCAGCGCTCAGCGGAGCCGCGTCTCAAAATAGCAGCCGCCCGCGGCGCGGCAGCCGCATTCATCAACCGAGAGCGAGAGAGAGGGGGGGGGTAACGGGGGCGGAGTGAGAGAGGGGGGGGGGGCGAGAGGGGGGGGGGGGCGAGAGGGGGGGGGGGGCGAGAGGGGGGGGGGGGCGAGAGGGGGGGGGGGGCGAGAGGGGAGGGAGCCACCCCCACCCCCCGCGCTGTCGTCGACCCGAGGAGAGCGCGAGCTGCTTGCGATTCAGAGAGCCGCGTCGCGCACGGAGGTCCACGCCATCTTAGCGCTCGCGAGTGCGGCGGGGAGAACGCGAAGGGTTCGTTCGTGGACCCGGGAGCAAGCAGGGCGAGGAGGGGGAGGAGGACGAGAAGGAGGAGGAGGCTGCAGCTGGGATTTGTGTTGGGAAGCATTGGCTGCGACCTCACAGGTGAGGACTTCTGCAGCTCATCATCATCACCAATTACCACTATCATCACTACCACCACCACTATCACCACTATCATCACCACCACCACCACCACTATCATCATCACCACCACTATGATCATCACCACAACCACCACTATCATCACCACCACCACCACTATCACCACTATCATCACCACCACCACCACCACCACTATCATCATCACCACAACCACCACTATCATCATCACCAATTACCACTATCATCACTACCACCACCACTATCACCACTATCATCACCACCACCACCACTATCATCATCACCACCACTATCATCATCACCACAACCACCACTATCATCACCACCACCACCACTATCACCACTATCATCACCACCACCACCACTATCACCACTATCATCACCACCACCACCACCAATTACCACTATCATCACCACCACCACCACTATCATCATCACCACAACCACCATTATCATCACCACCACCACCACTATCACCACTATCATTACCACCACAACCACTATCGTCATCACCACAACCATCACCACTATCATCACCACCACCACTATCGTCATGATCGCCACGACCATCACGATCATTACCACCACTATTATCACCACCATCGCTATCGTCACAGTTACCACTACCGTCATCATACTCACTGTCATCATCATCACTACCACCATCCTCATCTTCACGATAATTGCCACCACCAATTTCACCATCACCACCATCGCTATCGTCACAGTTACCACTGCCATCATAAGCATCGTTATCACCACTGTCATCACCACCACCACCGTTCTCAATTCATTGATAAAAAAACAACCTCCCCCATCACTCGCGCCGCATGTCCCCGCTTTTCAACGCAGGGAAATCCCAGACGACAAACAGATCATCGTCACTGGCGTTAGTGGCCGTGAGCGGGAATCGAACTCGGGTCACCGAGTTAATAGCGAAGCGTGCTAACCGCTGCCCCACCGTTCCCCCACAACACCGATACGTGGTCGAGTGTTGCGTGCTCATCACCACCAGCAACGGCCATGGTCAATCCACTGCTGGATGAAGGCTTCCCCAGTCCGTGGCCCGTCTCCTCTGTCGGTGCTGCGACGTTGTAATCTCATCTGGAGCTATGTTTGCACGGAGCGCCTTCACTCGAGGCGCTCCACGTCACCTGCGACACGATGCCAGAATGGAATGGTGTCGTGAACAGGGGCGTTACAAGGATTGAGAAATGGGTGACAGCGCTCGAGGGGTGCCGAGGGATCACGGAGGGATATGGGAGGGATGGGAAGGAGTGGAGGGGCGAGGGAAGAGGAAGAGAAGGGGGCTGATTTCATCGCGACGTCTCTGGTGGAGGACGTCCTCTCAGACACGCGCTTCCTCTCTCTCCCCTCCCCTTCCTTTGACTGTCACTCCGTCACCAGCCTCGACCGCCTGTGATCACCGTCCCTCTCGTAGCCGCGTGGACACGCGGATTGTCTCGAGTCGTTGTGATGTCTCTCACCTGCGCACCTTCTCCAATCGCGGTTTATTGAATGGGGCGTTTCGTCGCCTGTTCAGGCTGCCTGAATGGAGATGCGAGGGTGTCTGAGTGTGCGAAAGTCCACGGGTCGATACCGGAATACAGAGAACACGAATTAAGTCGTCACAATAGCCAGCGGCGAGGATTGACAATGCCAGTGATTTTGCACACGAAAGCCTCAGAGGGGGGGAGGGAGCGAGAGAATTTAGAGATAATTAACAACATACCCAACACATTCGTCAATAACGCTGCGTGGATAAATACAGGGTGAATAAATATGCTAAATTTTTCTTGATATGCTAATTATTTTGTCAAGGCGCCCTTCCCCCCTCCATCCCAGCTTCAATAGTCGCTCCAAGCCTGGGGCGTGTCATTCAGACTCTGTCTTCTCGACAGACCTGTTCTCCGCCTGAGGACGGATGCTTGCGTTGTGGCCGAAACGTCGTGAGAATTATTTTATTATGTTTTATTTTTATTATTTTATTATTTCCATTCTACGTGACTTTACCGAAAGAACCAAGAAGATAAATACAGGGTGCTTCAAAAAATGTTTACACTTATATGGGACTGTCGTTTTTATTGAAAAAAGAACTGATAATACTACGCTGTAGCATGATAACAATTGTCATGTTAATAGCTTTAAAGAGTCTAAGAGTCTGCCCCACTCGTTCGCCATCGTTGTCAACGCGTGCCTGGAATCTTCTCCAGGTGGTTTCCAGAGCCCGCAGGAAGCAGCACATTTCTCGTGGTGTTGTTGCAAATTCTCCGAAGTGTTCACATTGTTTTGAAGCACCTTGTATATAATGGGCGACGTCTCGTGCAACGACCCCTCCTTTGTATGCTATGAAGAAGGGTAATTGCCCGAAACGTCGCCTAGTATATATGTTCACGTGAAGGCCACACGATGTCACCGATGGACGTGTTGATGTTGTTGTTGCTGTGCTTGTGCACCACGGCCAACGCAGCAAGATCCCCAGATAATCATTTGTCTTGGTGAGATGGTAACGCTCAAAGCTCCGCGCGGGTATTTTGAGGAATCTTGACGAGTCGCGAGATTTGTACTCAGGGGGACCCCTGCTCCATGGGGATGCTTTGGCCATGGAGCCCCACTCGTGATAGACAGTTTGGCTTCGTGTGTGAGGAAGGAATTGGAGACCCTGGAGAACACCCGGCACCGCGCTGCCGTGTACGAGTGGGACAGACTCAGCACTGCCACCCCGCACCTACCGCACCCGGCAAGCCCTGGTGTTGTCTCCCTCGCCTTGTACGCAGGAGGTCGTAGGTCCGGTCACTGACCCTGACGATGCCTGTTGTATATTTGGAGTTCGAACGTTCTCTCCGTGTCTCTCCCCGTGGTGATCGCGTGGAATATTCTCCCATCCACATTTAGAATCAACATGTCTTTAGATGATTTTTCTGCTCCGAGAAATTCCCACGTCTGACGACGATATCAGCCACTGTGACGAGTTATCATCACGTGTGGCCAGGTCGCCTCCGATAAAGAGCCGATAGCTTAGTGGACTTTACCTGGCAACATAAAATAGTTTCGTTCTTAGATTGATTTAAGCGAGCTCAAGTTCCTGCTTAGCTTACGGAGGTGATTCGAGCCCGTAGCGTTGCAATCGAGAGGCTTTTGCGCGCAAGACGCAGCTCCCATCGGCTCCGAGTAAAATGACAGTTCCCCTATTTTCCCAGTGAAGGGTCAAAGGAGTCTCATGGCTCCTTCAATGAGGGTCCTGCCGGCGACGTTTGGCCAAGGTCTCGCCCCAGCGGCCGTCATCCCTTCGTCGCGTCCAATCCCGCCGATTCGTCCCCACGCGTGTCGCGTTCCTCGAGCCACGCGTCGCGGGTTGCCGACTCCGGGACGCGGGTCACGCGCACGCAGCGATGGGCGCGCGCGTCCGTGGTGCGTGGCGACCGGTAGGGGGGTGGGGGGGGGCACCGCATCTCGTCCTCGACCCTTCCCGGTTCAGGGTTTTTTTTCGCTTTCTCTCTCCCAGAACGAGTTTAATTCTGGGCGCCAGACGATCGTCGCCTTCTCTCAGCGAGGTCTCCGCGTCGCCTTTTAAACCGCGTTGGGGGGGGGGGGGGGGGTGGGGGGGGGTGCCAGTAGTGGGGGGCGAATCGGCCGTCGTCGAGTCGGCACCAAGACGTGGGTCGGTGGAGCTGAATGCCGAGAAAGGGGCCTCTGTTGTCACGAGGGCCGTGAGCGAGGGTGTCCCCGTGAAGCTACTCGACAGGGAAGGGCTCTCGGGGGGTAGAAAGGCGACTTCCTTGGCCACAAACCAAAGAGGCGAAAACGTGGGTATGTGTGATGTGTGTGATGTGTGTGGTGTGTGTGTGTGAGCGTGGTGTGTGTGTGGTGTGTGTTTGTGGTGTGTGGTGTGTGTTTGTGGTGTGTGTGTGTGAGAGTGGTGTGTGTGTGTGGTGTGTGTGGTGTGTGTGGTGTGTGAGCGTGGGTGTGTGTGTGTTGTGGGGAGCGGTAGTGTAGCGGCGACCTTGGTTCGATTCCCGCTAACGGCCAACACCAGTGACGATTATCTGAATCGCTACTGGGCCTCCACTAGGTCGACTGAGCCTCAAATGAGTACCTGGTTCGGTGTGTAAACATCACCACTGGGGAGACAAAGGCGGTCGGGCGTGGTTCTGGCCACCCACCCCCCTCGTGTACCGTTCCAGCCTTCATAGGTGCTCGCTATCAGCACTTGCCCCTACAGTCTGTAAAGGCTATACGGGGATCTTTGTGGTGTGTGTGTGAGCCGTCGATCTGTGCCTCCGTCCCGCCGCCACCACCATCTCCGTTCCGCTGCACGATGCGGAGACCATCGTTCACTCAGCTGGTGAGAAGACAGCAAGGGGGGGGGGGGGCTGCTTTATGAACGGTGCCGAGCAGCGGGGTCGTGATGGCGTGAACCCGCGCACCCCGTGCGGTCCATTCCAGCGGCACTGAAGATCGACAGCCACGATCAGCAGCGACCTTTGAACTCTCTCCCAAAGCCAGATCGAGCTTATTCATGCACCAGTTCCGTTCATCCCGATCCTCCATCTGTCCATCGGTTTGTCCCTCCATCCCTCTGCCCGTCTTGTCGGTCTGATTGGCAGTCTGTCCGCCTGTGCCATGGGGTCACGGTGACTCTCGTAAAGATGACGCAGTGCACATTAAATGCTGGTGTAGAGTTGCGTCGCTATTGGGGGGTGGGGGGGGGGGACTTGGCCGAGAGAGAATTGATGGGAGGGAGTTCTGCCCACAAAAAAACAATTGGGATACGAAAAACCCAGAGCGGCAATAATTATGAGTTGAAATTATACGCGAATTCGATTTAGCCCCAGCAGCTGCCCCCCAGTAGCCCCCCGTACTGCCACCAACACGCTTCCTAGAACGCGCACAGGGCCCTCCAGGGTGTGCGCCCCCCCCCTCCCGCAAAGCGCGGGGCCCGGGACGGTCGCCCCGATTCGACGTGACTCTAGGGGACGGCTCCGAACACGCGTGTTGCTCAGGGGTTTACTCATTCGGTGCCGAATGCGGGAATAGTTTTCACCCAACACGTTTAGAGCAGCGCCGACGGCAAACCAAGACTGCCGCATTCCCCTCGTCTTGACCCGGCCACGTCGGTAAACGTGAATGCGGCTCGGTCGTGGGCTCGACGTTCGTGGAGGTTTTGTCGGCTCCCCTCGACGTCGATGTCTCGAGGCGTCGCTGATCCTACGCTCTGGAGGCGGCGGTTGGCGGATCACGTTCAGAGCCGTGGAGCTCACAAAGCAGCCGGGCTGCCACGTGGCCAGGTGACGGCAGTGCAGCGAGCGGCTTCGTGAACCCATCTGTGCGGACCGATGGGTGTCACCCCCCCCCCCCCCCCCCTGTATGGGTGATCGGTTCTCTCCGGGGTCCTTCGATATCCTCCCATACGGAGCCAAGGTCTCACAGAAGAAGTTCGAGTCCGGCACCGATTCAGATATACGATTGTTGGCCGTGATCATGAATCGAACTGAGGTCTCCGGGTTCTTAACACAGTGTGCCAACCACTGTGCCACCCGCTCCAACCCTTACAAAGAGCTCGCCAATTAGGTGGTCGGCGGCGCCGCGTCGCGTTGCAAGAGCCGCGCTCTCCGGTGATGGTTCATAGAAGCTGGGAGCCAGGCTCCGTGGGGTGGTGCAGGGGAGGGGTGCGGGGGAACGTGCGCAGAATGCAGCACGAGATGTTTGCGTGGGCAGAGTCCCAGCGGCACAGAATCTCACTCCCCCCCTCCTCTCATCCCCTCTCCCCCCCCACTCATCCCCCTCTCCCCCCACTCTCATCCCCTCTCCTCCCCACTCACCCCCCCCCCACTCATCCCCTCTCCCCCCCCCTCTCATCCCCTCTCCTCCCCCCTCACCCCCCCCCCTCTCATCCCCTCTCCCCCCCACTCATCCCCTCTCCCCCCCCCTCTCATCCCCTCTCCTCCCCCCTCATCCCCCCCCCACTCATCCCCCCCCCACTCACCCCCCCCCACTCATCCCCTCTCCCCCCCCCCTCATCCCCTCTCCCCCCCCACTCATCCCCTCTCCTCCCCCCTCATCCCCACTCCCCCCACTCATCCCCCCCCCACTCATCCCCTCTCCCCCCCACTCATCCCCTCTCCCCCCCCCACTCATCCCCTCTCCTCCCCACTCATCCCCTCTCCTCCCCCACTCATCCCCACTCCCCCCCACTCATCCCCTCCCCCCCCCACTCATTCCCTCTCCTCCCCCCTCATCCCCTCTCCTCCCCCCTCATCCCCTCTCCTCCTCACTCATCCCCCCCCCCCACTCATCCCCTCTCCTCCCCCACTCATCCCCACTCCCCCCACTCATCCCCTCCCCCCCCTCCCCCACTCATTCCCTCTCCTCCCCCCCTCATCCCCTCTCCTCCCCCCCTCATCCCCTCTCCTCCCCACTCATCCCCTCTCTTCCCCCCTCATCCCCTCTCCCCCCACGCATCCCCTCTCCCCTCCTCTTCCTCCGCTCTCCTCCCCGGACCCCTTTGCTCCTTCACGTTCAATGCCGGGTGCGACCGGGGGGGGGGGGGGCGGGGGGTTGTGGGACCAATAGGTGCCTCCCTCTCCTTCGTGTGCTCGGTCCCCTATGGGGCACCACGACGGGAGGCCTGCCCACCCGTAGCCCCAACGTGAACTGCTAAAAGAGTTCAACACACGAACAGGGGAGTGTCGTGAGTTGATGGTTTTGGCTGTACACAAAAGCACCACCCATCACGTTTTCCGTCTGGTTCTGGGCATAATTTATTTGGATCAAGGATCAGGTTCGGCTGCTACGCAAGGAACATTTCCACCCCGTGGGACTGGCGGGAGAGCGTCGCCACACAGTACCGGACTATCCAGTGCACAAGTAGCCTACATGTGTAGTAGCTACATGTGTAGTAGCTACATGTGTGTCGTAGCTACACGTGTAGTAGCT